>NW_024728663.1:412500-475000 GCF_018991925.1 Homarus americanus | reverse complement strand
TATCCTCTCAGCTTAGGATGGTCGGACGGTCGGACGGTCGGACGGTCGGACGGACGGTCGGACGGGCGGACGGACTGATGGACTGACGGGATTATGTGGGATAATACATCACAGTTTATGACGTCATGTAAAAAAAATTAAGGGAGGTGTTGCTCTTGTTCATCTGTGCCCGCTGATTGGACGACGCTGCTGAGACCTTGTCGCTGATTAGACACAATTGCAAGCTCCTTGATGCTGATTGGAGAATATTGCAGGGGCTTCGATACTGATTGGAGAAAATAACAGGCTCCTTGATGCTGATTGGAGGAAATAATAGGCCTCTTGCCGACGATACTAGGGGGTTATATCCATCCACTTGGCGCTGATTGGACGACAGCTCCAGCACCCAGATGCTAATTGGACAATAGCACACACATCTTGACGCTGATTGGACGCTTGGAAACAAGTCACTGCTTACTCGATTAACAGAGCATGTAACAGGACAATGAACGTGACTTGAGCCAATCCCTCTGGAGGCTGGGAGGCTGGGATAGGCTTCCCCCCACGACTAACACAAGGGTCAGGTGGAGGAATACCTTGACCAGCCATTAGTCACCACCTCACCCTTGTACCTTCTCCTGACCAAACATCTTTACTGTACAAGCGACACATAAGCAGCTAACACGTGTATGAAGATATGATTTATAACTATGGTGATCTAGTCCTTATAAGACATGGGAAGAATGACTGCAGTATTAACGCTCTACAATAACAAAGACTTAGACACGTAGAGATAATTCCTAAGGGGTGTGAAAACGTATCTAAATTACCCCACTTATGACACAATGATGGCGTCGGTATTACATCAAGACTCTTACCGTAATTAATGATTTATTTTCATTTCCTATAGAGTGATGGGGTCGAAGTTGCATTCTAGACTTAACTGTTTCTAGTTATAGGGATGAAATTAGCTTGGGAATCTTTGGGACTTTAGAATATAAAAATGGCGTCGAAATGATACCTAGACTCTACTGTACTAACAAGGGATAAAATTCAACGTAATTAAGATGGTGTCGAAATGATACCTTGACTCTTTGATAACTTGTTAGAAGGATAAAATATAACCTAAGGCTATTTGTGACCTTAAAGAAGAAAGATGGCGGTGAGCTGACACAAAAATCTTACCGTACATAATTACAGGGGCAGTAGAGGAGGGAGGAGGAGGAGGAGGCTACACGGTGGGTGTTATGTTGATGGAAACTGTAGTCGAGGAGGAGAGAGAAATAAGGTCACCTCTAGAGAACAGTGAGAGAGAGAGAGAGAGAGAGAGAGAGAGAGAGAGAGAGAGAGAGAGAGAGAGAGAGATTAATGAGAAGGGAGAGGGATAACGAAAGGAGGGATAGAGGCAGAGAGAAAGAGAAAAAAGAGATAAAGATAAAGCAAGAGACTAATAGGAAGGGAGAGGCATAATGAAAGGAGGGATAGAGGCAGAGAGAGAAAAAAGAGAGAAATAGAGCAGAAGATTAATAGGAAGGGTTGGGTAAAGGGCGTGTGTGTATGTGTGTATATGATGATTATCGTCTCCCAGGTGAGGGGGTCGATTTGGCGCTTTTTCAGGTTTATCTTAAGACTATCCTTATACCTTTTCAGGTGCCCGCCAGCGTTACGTTTACTATTCGTTAGGTGACTGGAAAGTAGCTGATGCTTCGGCGGTCTACTGTCGTCCATGCGGATAACATGGTCAGTCCTGCGTAGTTGTTCATGGATAATGGTAGCCTCGATGCTCCTACAGTTGGTATCAGCTAGAATACTGGCATTTGTTCTCTTGTCTTCCCAGCGAACTCGGAGGATGGAACGTAGACTACGTTGGTGAAAGTTTTCAAGTGCCTTGATGTGCCTCCTGTAAGTGACCCATGTCTCGCTGCCATATAGCAGGGTGGGAAGGACTACTGCTCAATATACGTACAACTTTGTAGATAATTTCAGCTCCCTACAGCTGAAGACACGAGTATGGAGTCTGCCAAAAGCTTGCGATGCACATCTGATCCGATGTTGAATCTCTTCATCGATGTCCGCGGTGATGGACAGGTGGGAGCCGAGATACTGAATGTGGGTAACATTAGAGAGGGTAGTACCGTTAACCTGGATGGATAGTGGAGGTGTGGCTGAACCAGGGGCAGGCTGAAAGAGAATCCGAGTCTTACATACTTTCGAGTTAGCCCGACTGCATACCGAGGCAGACAAGCTCCAACGCCGGAAAGACGCTTCCGCCGCCCCTCCACACCTGCAACATCTGTGAACGAACCTGACGGTCCCGTATCGACGTCTTTAGTCACCTTGGAACTCACCAATTAAGGTGACATCCTTAATAACTCATATCATTGTATCATAGCTGGATAATCGTCATATTCGATTCCGAGTGACAGCAAAGTAGTAGTATAATGATAATACGTTAGTGAGAAGAACCATTAAGGTAGTAATATACAACACAAAGCAACATTGTTTTTCACGATACAAGAACTTCCTCATCTCGCCTTCTAAGCCTCACCAAGACGTGGATGTGTTGCCGTCCACCACCACCCGAGATCACCGATTGTTTACGACGCTGCTGAAAACTATCGATAACCCTAGACGGATATTGGTAAGTAAGGATGAAATATTGGAACCTCCACCTGCCGGAGATATAGGTGTCCCCCACTGAACGATTAATTCTGATTAAAACTATAATTTTTATCATTCATCGTACGCTTTCCTAAATACTGAAATATTATGACAAGTTTTAGAAAAAAATACAAGACAACTTATTGTCCTGAGAGGTTGATTGATGTTATATTTGTCTAAGTGGAAAAATAGGTTGGCCATGAAAAATGTTCGGGAAAATATTACTGGAACAGAGGAATGGCCGACGAGGACTAAGAGTGGAATAACATGTAAATTAGGGTTAATATTACCCTGATTTGCTTTTATTTTCACACACACACACACACACACACACACACACACACACACACACACACACACACACACACACACACACACAGCATTAACCTGCCACTTTCATACTGCTTTTTTGTTTTGTTTTTATACATCCCAGATGTCCATCAAGTTCTCAGGGAGATTTAAACTAATGAGGAAAGCTGGATTAACGTAACATCTCTTGTATACGGGCTCTCTCTCTCTCTCTCTCTCTCTCGTGAAGGGATTAATAATAAAATAATAAAATCTATTCAGTGTAGACGAGTGAATTAATCCTCTTTCAGAAGACCAATCAGCTTAATTAAGTGGATTAATCCTTTCTAATCAGCCTGAATAAATAGATCAATACTCTTACCCAAATAATCCCATCAGCTTTTACCAATGGAATAATCCCTCTCAAAAAATCCCATCAGCTTTTACCAATGGAATAATCCCTCTCAAAAAATCCCATTAGCATTACCGAATGGATTAATTGTCTCCCAAAATCTTTGTTGTAGGAGGTGGAACAAGTAGATTACAATTACAGGTACAGATACAGGTAGATGGAGGCATAGATACTGGTACAGGTACAGGTGGAGGTAAAGATACATGTCCAGATACAGGTAGAAGGACAGATACAGGTACAGATACAGGTAGAAGGACAGATACAGGTAGAAGGACAGATACAGGTAGAAGGACAGATACAGGTAGAAGGACAGATACAGGTACAGATACAGGTAGAAGGACAGATACAGGTACAGATACAGGTAGAGTTACAGTACCAAAACAAAACAAATTCTCCCCTACGTAATATTTCCTCCTGGACGGTTTCATCTGAGTTACGACACAAACATCTCAACCAATATGACGTCGTAAATGTACCGAGACTCTATCTTAACCCGAAGCGATCTCTTGGTTTCCATTTACGAAGGACAAGAAACTAGCTTACGTCATTTTGAGAATCCGAGAGAGAGAGAGAGAGAGAGAGAGAGAGAGAGAGAGAGAGTTACGTTTTTCTTTAGCATTAGGATTATTTTTTTATTTTTTTTTTACTGAATTTTATTTCCGAAAGAGACGTAATTTTTTGTTTAGGTAATACTGTGTTACCTGGGTTACCTGTCCACTTATCTCTTCACACCTGTTGATTCTCCAAGAAGTAATAAGTTGGGTGTTTATTTTATTTTACACACATAATTTTCTGGAGGAATACTGACTAGATTATTTGATTCGCTTATGCAGTATTTTTTTTTCACCCAATGTAAATTATCTGGGAGTGTTTTGTTGATGTTTTGTATCGGGTTTTTATTTTACACGTTAACTTGTGATTTATAACGTGATTCATCTATTGTGTTCTCTCATTGTAAGAAAACATGAATGTATGAAGATAAATGTAATAAAAACAAAATTATTTACAGCTCAGGAAGAATTTCTAGTTAGTTTATGTTTTTTATGGGTTTTTGGCTGAGTATAGTGGTGTTCAGTTCATACTTTGACTGACTTGATTGATGGATGTTTATCTCGCGTGAGGGATGGTAATGATGATATTCATAATGATACACTAATAATAATAATAATTCAACACATCCACGAAGCCCTGACAACAGCTGTATCCAATACCTAGCATGTTAATACACTCTGGGAAGCAGTTAATATGTTAATTTGTATGACAACCGTGATGCTATCTGATAATAGTAGGAAAAAAGAAAGGAGAATTATATCTCTCATGCAAGACTTGTTTCCTTTGCCCAGAATGAGAATTTGTCTTTTAATAATATAGTCACTGTGAGAGACTTGCGTGAGTAGAGCGTTAGGGGTCAGAATTGTTATATTATTGTATATATTCGCAATAATGACTCTTCTGCTGCTGTATTTTCTGTATTACAAAGGCCACTCATTGTATTTTATTACGTTTGGTAAATTTGGTATGCCGCCATGTTGGTCAGGGGTCACGGCGGGTCCACAAGACAACGGGTGTGTCTTGTCGCGTAGTGTTGGGAGGTCGATGGTTAGAGGCAGCACCCAGCGTGACAGTGGTGGCTCAACACACCTCATGAACAAAGAGAGTTGTAGTCTTTTTTCGTGGTGGATAGTATGTCTTGTACACTCCCCAATCTACTACACCGACTATGTTTTGTTGAAGACGAAATTTCAAAATGTACGAGACATATTAGAGGGACATTACTAAGTCAAACATTATTAATTCAACCACAACTGTATCCTTCTGTTAGGAATGTCGCCTTGGTAGTCTTAGTGTGTCTAAGACAAAATCTTGAAGTAATTGTCGATGGTTCATCAACATATACGGGAGGAATAATATCCAAAGGGTTTAATACTACAAGATGGTGTCGTTGAGGTCTGTGTCTTGCCTGTGTACGCCCTCCACTCACACAGTCTCGGGGCTACACAGTCAGTGCCAGGTTTCAGCACCCTTACACAAGTGATCGGTGATCGGGTGATGTATGGGGTCATCATCAGGGTGGCTGTTGAGTCTGAAAGTAGTGCAAGTGTTTATTACAGAACCGTTTCCATGGCAACCATCATCGAATTATGACAAACCCCTATTTTCGATCAAATTGCTATAATTTTGTTTTTAGGTATTCTAGGAACAAATCTCTGAGATTGCTCTAAACAACCATGTTTATTGATGTTATTGTTCAGCTAAATTACATATAATTTTTACCTCATAAATCGGAATAAATTTTACATATATTTTTTTTTAATTACAGCGTGTTTCTTTTTCTGCTGTGTATTTGTTGTTGTTTTTTGATGGGTCAATATAGCACTGTCTGGTAGGAAATGTATCTTATAGCTTATCAAAAAAGTTCATTGTGTGGAATGAAAGATCAGGAAAATATCGATTAAGCCTTAATTCCCATGCCAGGGTGGACAGTCTACCATGCCAGTGTTGTGAAGACCAACATTGGTTAATGTCCAATGATACCTGATCCAGCAACCGGGTTAACACAGTGTACACCATGATGAAGTATCTGTAGTCTACGTTTTACTTACACGGCCAGAGTTGCACCTATGATGTGTACAAAGAAGCAATCTACTGCAAGGAGCAGATGATTAAATGAAGAAACCCAATTGAATTTGCCAGTAACCGTATTGAAGTGGGAGGCCGTGTGATGCAGGAGGTGGGCGTGAAGACACAGTTGTGTGTACAGTACGAGGCATGGTTGTGTTGAGAACTCGCAGAGCTTTCATTCAACACCAAAATTGTGTTGCTAGCATATTTGATAACAAAGTTTTAGCAGTTTGAACGAAGTTTGCTGTTTGCCATAATTTGATGATGGTTACCGTGGAAACGGTTCGGTCATAAAGACTTGCACCACTTTCAGACTCAACAGCCCCCATACATCACCCCAACAACAGCTACCATTGTTCTACCCGATCACTTGTACTAACTCCTTAACTAAGTCTCTTTTTGACCTGGTTGGTGGACCATCTCTCTGTACGTGCGTCTCGCCCCCTCACCACCCGGTGCCTGAGGGCCACTCCTTACTCTCTTGTACAGTATATATAGTTAACGTATCCTGCTTGTAATTGTCATACAGGACTCCGTACATACATATGTGCTTTTACTGTACGTATAAATGTACTTTGTACTTATGTATACGTACGTACAGTCACAATCCAAAGTTTCGACACCTCTCTGGCTGGGTGTCCGCCGAGGCCAGGGTTGAGGTAAGGCTGGGTGATCGGACGCAGACATTCCACCACCACAACACTCCGAGACTCACAGCACACGAGCATGGAAGGAAATTTTTACGAATTTTGACATAACATGCACCTGCATAACAAAATTTCATTCATAGCATTGTTGGCACACATAATGTCTCATTATCCAAGAAATTATGAAGTGAAATTTAAAAACTAAAAGCAGCAGTAGACAGGAAACAAGGCAAGTGACCAAGAAGTAGTCACTAATGATGACACACGGCCAGGCATCTACGCTGAGGGTCGAGGTCTTAGTCAAAGTCGCTGCTCCGGACCAGACAAAAATTGTTTGGGTGATACCATGATTAATGTGAAGTGCAACATTCCAAGCCAAAATACTCCAATGTAGTTACTGATACACCAATAAATATTGTAAACATGACTATATGAATTCCTAGTATGTGTGAAACCATAATATTCCCGGGTTATGGTAATATCTATACATGTATAGGCCTCACCTTGTCGACTCACCGCTCACTCCCTCTTGACTAAATTCGGTCGCCGGCCACCCTCTATATATATGCTGCCCTGATGATTCATGTGTAATACGAGGACTCGCATCTCGTGGCTCCAAGCCAGTGTTTTGGGACCTGGCAAAGTTTTTCATGCTCCAATATTAACATCTTATCGTTATGTGTGGCAACAATGTTATGAATGCATTTGTTATGCAAGTTCATGCCATGTCAAAGTTGGTAATAAGTTCCTTCCTGTGCTCGTGTGCTATGTGTGGTGGAGTGTGAACCTCACCACCGTAGTGCCTCGTACCACATTGCTGAACTAGTCTGAGTCCGATCACCCAGCCTTACCTCAACCCTGGCCTCGGCGAACACCCAGCCAGGGGGGTGTCGAAACTTGGGATTGTGACTGTACACTTTATATGTATGTATGTTTGTATGTATGTATGTATATATGTATGTATGTATGTATGTATGTATGTATGTATGTATATATGTATGTATGTATGTATGTATGTATGTATGTATGTATGTATGTATGTATGTATGTATGTATGTATGTATGTATATATGTATGTATGTATGTATGTATGTATGTATGTATGTATATATGTATGTATGTATGTGTGAATGTATGTATGTATGTATGTATGTATGTATGTTTACACGGTCAGACACGACGCAATAGTCCAACTATCTAATTACCTAATTAAATCGAGAGTTAAAAGTGTAACTACGTCCTCATAAATGTCTTTAAGAGTCCCCTGTTAGCTCCGGCCACTTAACTCCCGTGGTTATTCCTAATTACACCTGCATAACTCACCTGTGACACTGATGGGTTAATTAAAGTTACGTCGTTAGCAACTGGCTATTTAACTTGTGTAAACTAACCATTATAATAAGCGTTTGTGTATTATGTTTGGTTTTGTTTACATACTCACCGTGACCAGCTGTGAAGATGACGTCATTGTTTGATTGATGGTTGTTATCTGTGTTGTTATCTAAACTATCATTAGTGTCGATGTATGTTTGCATCAGTATCTGTCTACTTGTCTAACTATATATATATATATATATCTGTGGGGTATTCTTAATGAAGGCATTGCATGTCTAGTAGAAAGCAAAATATATTTTTAAATAGTATCTTCAATAATACAGATTTAATTTTAGAGTCTTTACAGTTTGCCCTCAGGAAAGTCGAGGAGACTCAGCGTCCCTCAATGCCTGTAGAAGGATAAGCCGCATGGCCTCAGTGGACATATAGACGTAACCATCTTAACAATAACATGCTAAAATTAACTTTATTGTGTTGGAGCATAAGGAATTTGAGCCATTTTAGTCAAATTTAATACTTTTTTCCCTTAACAAGCATGAAGTCTTATGTTATACGGTATTTTTATTTTATTACCTAAGAATTGTTGTTTCATAAGAGTGGCTATTTAATAAGATTTCTGTAAATGTAATGGGTACAAAACTGATCCACATTACTATTTTTAATATTTCTGAATAACCCTACAGTCCGCTTTCAGTTATAATTTTTTCACTTAAGAAAGTTATTCAGTTTTCTGTTTTACTTGAAATAATAATCTAATAATCGGATCATATAAATAAAAGTATTTACTAATTATTTAAATGTTCAACAATAGATCATTGGCAACTTTACAGAGGGCCAGCGTTGTGCATGATGCCTAGTCATTTTTTAACACTTTATTTTAAATTACTGTAGATCACACTAAAAACTTAATATTCTTTTAACGTAAGAATTTTTGCACCCATTATTTAATGATTTATAATAGATACTTTGTCAGAAGCCACTGATATAATTTAAGAATTTAGGTGTTTATAAACGCTTGACAACCCTTATTTAGATAAAGGCCATATCCTACTTGATATTTGGTTTGATAAATTATGTAGGTGATGTTCTGCATGACTCATTAGTGCAACCACGGTACGCCACTGATGTATATATATATATATATATATATATACGGTATTTACCTCTCTCTCTCTCTCTCTCTCTCTCTCTCTCCACTTCCGCCTCCTCATCTACCTGTTGCCCTCCTGCACCTACCTGTCTGTCTGTGCAGCCGAAACGGCACAATCGTTTTTCATCAAACTTGATGGAAAAATTGCAAAAAATTCGTAGAGTGGAACAAACCTGGTCCCATGTCGATGGTTTCTTTAGGAAGCTATTCATTAACCATTTTATTTACGATGGAAAACGCACCCTAATTAATTATGCAAGTCTACACACATGCCGCATCCTCATTCGCAGTACGCTGTCAGCCGGATACAATACATTACAATACCATACAATAACATACCATACAATACAATACAATACAATACCATACATAAATACCATACCATACAATACAATACACAACGAACTATAAATATTTGTAAGAATAAAACATAATTATATAGACATGTAAGACTCACAACTTGATAAGATATCCGTAAGACATTAGCTATTGGAAATGTGATTAAATGTTTTTTATTAATCCAGTGTGAAATGTATCGGTATTGGTGGTACAATCCTAATGGTCTCTAATCCTGTTGATTAGGTGAGGTTAATCTGGGTTCATTGAGATTAAAGATAAGGTCTGGGTTTATTCTACCTGTGTTAGTCTCAGGTACGACCCTATTGTAACAATCACGACCATGATTATAACAACCACGACCATGATTATAACAACCACGACCATGATTATAACAACCACGACCATGATTATAACAACCACGACCATGATTATAAAAAACCACGACCATGATTATAACAACCACGACCATGATTATAACAACCACGACCAATGATTATAACAACCGACCATGATTATAACAACCACGACCATGATTATAACAACCACGACCATGATTATAACAACCACGACCATGATTATAACAAACGACCATGATTATAACAACCACGACCATG
This sequence comes from Homarus americanus, assembly GCF_018991925.1. Lineage (NCBI taxonomy): Eukaryota > Metazoa > Arthropoda > Malacostraca > Decapoda > Nephropidae > Homarus > Homarus americanus. The sequence continues at coordinate 464,953 of NW_024728663.1, read as the reverse complement.
ATTATAACAAACCACGACCATGATTATAAATAAACCACGACCATGATTATAACAACCACGACCATGATATAACAACCACGACCATGATTATAACAAACATGACCATCTGAAGACGATGTAGCTGTACGCTGTCAGTCGGACGGCGGTTGCGCTCTAGCCAAGCACGAGCGTTCGAACTTTCACGCCTTGGTAAACTGTACCACCGGATCGCCACCGCACGAAGGGCCCACGATCACTTGTGTATATCTATATCTGTCCAGTTGTCTGTCATTGTTTTCCTCTTTACAACTATATCCATATCTGTCTGTGAGTACGATGACTTTACCCTTGAGTACGATGCCATGATCATTCATTAAGAAGACTTTACCCCTTGAATACAAATGACTAGATCGTTTGAGCATGATGATTTGACCACTTGAGTATGATGACTTCTTGAGTATGATGACTATACCCCTTCAGCACGGTGATTTAAACCCTTTATGTACGATGATATTGACTGACATAACAGGGATTAAGTTCTTGTTCTTCTTGCTTTTTACGTATTAGCCCACCCGACACAGGTCACCGACCCACATCAAGGCTCGGGGCGAATAATAATAATAATATAATAATAATAATAATAATAATAATAAACACATACATACATACATAATATATACAATAATAATCAGATTAGTAAAATTTATAATAAAAAATACAAAATAAAAATATAATAATATGATAATAATAATAATAATGAAACACTGTAATAATAATTGAGTAATAAAACAATAATAATAAGGAACCATAAAGAAATTAAAAAAAGATCATTAGTGAGAAACGATATATGTACCTAAGTATGTTGTGTTGTCAATACAAGAGAAACAATTGAGACCCCGCAATTGTGTGTAAATGAGGCAGAAAGTCAGATCAGCAACCTGGGACTTGGTCACAATTTTGCAATGCCATATGGCAGCAGGGTCTACCATTAGACAACACATTATGCTTCCAATATCTTCCCAGGAGGTAGTACCTCCTTGTTTGGTAGCTGCCTACTACCTACTGCCTAATGTTGTTGTTCATCATCATCATCATCATCATCATCACTACATTATTATTATTATATAAATATTATTATTATTATTATTATTATTATTATTATTATTATTATTATTATTATTATTATTATTATTATTATTATTATTATCAATATTATTATTATTATTATTATTATTATTATTATTATTATTATTTTATTATTTTATTATTATTATTATTATTATTATTTTATTATTTATTATTATTATTATTATTATTATTATTATTATTATTATTATTATTATTATTATTATTATTAATATTATTATTATTATTATTATTATTATTATTATTATTATTATTATTATTATTATTATTATTATTATTATCATTATTATTATTATTATTATCCATGTCGACAATACCCCCTCCCCACACATCCATCACCACATATCCATACGAATCTCTCCACTTCTCTCTAAATAAACATTATCTCACTATCTCACACATTTATCTCTTATCGTCTCGCTGGAGATACCAAGAAGCGATACAAGTTACCATCATCTTAAGTTGGCCTCGAACTATTTTCATCTCGACACTCAGGTAACAACACTTGAGTGAACTGATGACGTCTCCACCTTACCTGAGTTTACTGGGTGCAGGTACTGGGGAGATACAGGTACTCGGGAAGATACAGGTACTGGGAGATGCAGGTACTGGGGAGATACAGGTACTGGGAAGATACAGGTACTGGGGAGATACAGGCTGGGAGCTACAGGCACTGGGAGATACAGGTACTGGGGAGATACAGGTACTGGGAAGATACAGGTACTGGGGAGATACAGGGTACTGGGGAGGTGCGGTGCAATTGGGGAGATACAGGGTACTGAGAATATACAGGTACTAGGGAGATACAGGTACCGGGAAGACACAGTTACTGAGGAGATATAGGTACTGGGAGATACAGGCAATTGGGGAGATACAGCACGAGGAGATATAGGCACTGGGGAGATAGGTACTGGGAGATACAGGTACTGAAAGATACAGGTACTGGGGAGATACATACTGGGAAGATACAGGTACTGGGGAGATACAGGTCTTTGGGAGATACAGTTACTGGGAGATACAGGTACTGGGGAGATACAGCTACTGAGGAGATATAGGTACTGGGGAGATAAAGCAGGTACTAGGGAGATACAGGCACTGGGGAGATACATTACTGAGGAGATATAGGCACTGGGGAGATACAGGTACTGGGGAGAGAAATTGGGTTAGATACAGGTACTAGGGAGATACAGGTACTGGGAGATACAGTTACTGAGGAGATAGGTACTGGGGAGATACAGGTACTGGGAGATACAGTTACCGAGGAGATATAGGTACCCGGGGAGATACAGGTACTGGGGGAGATACACAGGCACTGGAAGATACAGGTACTGGGGAGGATAGTACTGGGAAGATACACAGGTACTGGGAGACAAGGCAGTTACTGGAGGAGATATAGGTACTGGGATACAGGTACTGGGGAGATACAGGTACTGGGAAGATACAGGTCTCTGGGAGATACAGGCATTGGGGAGATACAGATACTGGGGAGATACAGGTTCTGGGAGATACAGGTACTGGGAAGATACAGGTACTGGGATACAGGTCCTGGGGAGATACAGGCATTGGGAGATACAGGTCTCTGTGAGATACAGGCACTGGAAGATACAGGTACTGGGGAGATACAGGTTCTGGGAAGATACAGGTACTGGGAGATACAGGTTCTGGGGAGATACAGGTACTGGGAGATACAGGCACTGGGGAGATATTATACTGGGAAGATACAGGTACTGGGAGATACAGGTACCGGGAAGATACAGGTACTGGGGAGATACAGGTACTGGGGAGATACAGGTACTGGGAGATACAGTACTGAAGATACAGGTACTGGGGAGGATGGCACTGGGGAGATACAGGTACTGGGGAGATACAGGTACTGGGAGATACAGGCACTGGGGAGATACAGGTACCGGGAAGATACAGGTACTGGGAGATACAGGTACTGGAAGATACAGGTACTGGGGAGATACAGGCACTGGGAGATACAGGTTCCTGGGGAGATACAGGCACTGGGGAGATACAGGCACTGGGGAGATACGGGTACTGGGAGATACAGGTACTGGCGAGATACAGGTACTGGGGAGATGCAGGTACTGGGAGATACAGGTCTCCGGCGAGATACAAGTACTGGGAGATACAGGTACTGGCAAGATACAGGTACTGGGGAGATACAGGTACTGGGGAGATACAGGTACTGGGGTGATACAGGTACTGGGGAGATACAGGCCCTGGGAGATACAGGTACTGGGGAGACACAGGTACTGGGGAGATACAGGTACTGGGGAGATACAGGTTCTGGCGAGATACAGGTACTGGGGAGATACAGGTGCCCAGGGAGATACAGGCACTGGGAGACACAGGCTCTTTGGGTAGATACAGGTACTGGGGAGATACAGGTACTGGGGAGATACAGGTATCGGAGAGGAGATACAGGTACCTGGGAGTTACAGGTACTGGGGAGATACAGGTACTGGGAGATACAGGTAATGGAGAGATACAGGTACTGGGAGATGCAGGTACTGGGAGATACAGGTACCAAGTGAGATACAGGTACTGGGAGATACAGGTACTGGGGAGATGCAGGTTCTGGGAGATACAGGTACTGGGGAGTTACAGGTACCTCGAGATACAGGTACTGGGGAGATACAGGTAGAATGGAGAGATACAGGCACTGGGAGATGCAGGTACTGGGGAGATACAGGTACTGGTTAGATACAGGTACTGGGAGATACAGGTACTGGGAGATACAGGTACTCAGGGAGATACAGGCACGAGGAGTTACAGGTACCGGGGAGATACAGGTTCTGGGAGATACAGGCACTGGGGAGTTACAGGTACTGGGAGATACAGGTACTGGGGGAGATACAGGTATCGGAGAGATACAGGTACTGGGGAGATGCAGGCACTGGGAGATACAGGTACTGGGGAGATGCAGGCACTGGGAGATACAGGTACTGGGGAGATACAGGCACTAGGGAGATACAGGTACTGGGAGTTACAGGTACCTCGGGGAGATACAGGTATCGGAGAGATACAGGTACTGGGAGATACAGGTACTGGGGAGATACAGGTACTGGGGAGATACAGGCATCGGAGAGATACAGGTACTGGGGAGATACAGGTACTGGGGAGATACAGGTACTGGGGAGATGCAGGTACTGGGGAGATACAGGTACCGGGGGAGATACAGGTACTAGGGAGATACAGGTACCTGGGGAGTTACAGGCATCGAGAGATACAGGCACGAGAGACACAGGCACTGGGGAGATACACAGGCACTGGGAGACACAGGTTCTTGGGGGAGACAGGCCTGGGAGATACAGGCACTGGTTAGATACAGGCAATTGGGGGATACAGGTACTGGGGAGATACAGGTACTAGGGAGATACAGGTACTGGGAGTTACAGGTACTGGGGAGATACAGGTATCGGAGAGATACAGGTACTGGGAGATACAGGTACTGGGGAGATACAGGTACTGGGGAGATGCAGGTATCGGAGAGATACAGGTACTGGGGAGATACAGGTACTGGGGAGATACAGGTACTGGGGAGATGCAGGTACTGGGGAGATACAGGTACCGGGGGAGATACAGGTACTAGGGAGATACAGGTACTGGGGAGTTACAGGATCGAGAGATACAGGCACGAGAGATGCAGGTACTGAGAAGGACTGGGAGATACAGGTTCGGGGAGACAGGTTCTGGGAGATACAGGTACTGGAGATACAGGCATGGGGAGATAGCACGGAGAGACTGGGAGATACAGGTCTGGGAGATAGGTTCTGGAAAGATACTGGTATGGGGAGATGCAGGTACTGGGAGATACAGGTTCTGGGAAGATACAGGTACTGGGGAGATACAGGTTCTGGGAAGATACAGGTACCAAGGATACAGGTACTGGGGAGATACAGGTACTGGGGAGATACAGGTACAGGAGAGATACAGGTACTGGGGACAGGTCGGAGGAGAGGTACTGGGGAGATACAGGTTCTGGGAAGATACAGGTACTGGGGAGATCAGGTACTGGGAATACAGGTACTGGGAAGATACAGGTACTGGGGAGATACAGGTTCTGGGAAGATACAGGTACTGGGGAGATACAGGTACTGGGAGATACAGGTACTGGGAGATACATGTACGGGGAGATACAGGTACTGGGGAGATACAGGTACTGGGGAGATACAGGTTCTGGGAAGATACAGGTACTGGGAGATACAGGACAGATACAGGTATTGGGAGATACAGGTACTGATTAGATACGGTACTGGGGAGATACAGGTACTGGGGAGATGCAGGTACTGGGAGGATGCAGGTACTGGGGATCAGGTACTGGGGATATAGGTCTGGGGAGATCAGGTACTGGGGATACAGGTGCTGGGGAATCAGGTCTGGGGATGCAGGTGCTGGGGATGCAGGTGCTGGGGAGATCAGGTACTGGGAGATGCAGGTGCTGGGGAGATGCAGGTATTGGGATGCATGTTACTGGAGATACATGTACTGGGAAGGCACATGTACTGGGAAGATGCAGGTACTGGGGAGATACAGGTGGGAGATGCAGGTGCTGGGGAGATGCAGGTACTGGGAAGATACAGGTATTGGGGATGACATGTTGCTGGAGATACATGTACTGGGAGAGATACAGGTACTGGGGAGATATAGGTACTGGGGATGGTGCTGGGGATGGGTGCTGGGGAGATGCAGGTATCGGAGATACAGGTCTGGGAATGCAGGTACTGGAGATGCAGGTACTGGGAATACAGGTTCTGGGAATGCAGTTCTGGAAGATCACTGTGGAATGCAGGTCTGGGGATACAGGTACTGGGAGATGCAGGTACGGGAGATACAGGTTCTGGGAAGATACAGGTACTGGGGAGATACAGGTACTGGGGATACAGTATCGGAGATGCAGGTACTGGGAGATACGGGTACTGGGGAGATACAGGTCTGGGGATGGTCTGGGAGTCAGGTACTGGGATACAGGTACAGGAGATACAGGTACTGGGGATGAGTACGGTATCGGAGATATACAGGTACTGGGGAGATACAGGTACTGGGGAGATACAGGTTCTGGGGAGATGCAGGTTCTGGGGAGATGCAGGTGCTGGAGATCAGTCGAGGGATACAGGTACGGTAATGCAGGTACAGGAGATACAGGTCGGAGATACAGGTCTGGAAGATGCTGGTACTGGGAGATGCAGGTGCTGGGGATGTCTGGGAGATGCAGGTACTGGGGATGCAGGTTCTGGGAGATACAGGCTGGGACGTGCAGGTACTGGGGATCGGTCTGGGAGATAGGTGGGGAGATACAGGTACTGGGGGATACAGGTGCTGGGGAGATGCAGGTACTGGGGAATCCAGGTACTGGGAATGCAGGTTGGAGATGCAGGCTGGGCGGATGCAGGTACTGGGGAGATACAGGTACTGGGGAGATACAGGTAAAGTCTGGAGATACAGGTACTGGGAGATACAGGTACTGGGGATACAGGTGCTGGGAAGATACAGGTCGAGTACAGGTCTGAATCAGGTACTGGGAAGATCAGGTGGGAGATACATGTTCTGGAGATGCATGTGCGGAGAATGCATGTACTGGGACGGTCTGGGGGATCGTTGGGAGATACAGGTGCTGGGGATACAGGTACTGGAGATCAGGTTGGAAGATGTTCGGAGATACATGTCTGAATCAGTCTGGATATGTCTGGGGATCAGGTCTGGGGGATCAGGTCTGGGGATACAGGTATCGGAGATACAGGTACTGGGGAGATACAGGTACTGGTTAGATACAGTTGCTGAGGAGATGCAGGTTCTGAGGATACAGGTTCTGGAAGATACTTTGGTGCTGAGATGCAGGTGCTGAGGGAGATACAGGTTCTGGGAGAATCTGCAGGTACAGGGAGATACTGCAGGTTCTGGGAAGATGCAGGTACAGGGAGATGCAGGTGCTGGGGAATGCAAGGTATCGAGGAGATGCAGGTACTGAGGGAGATGCAGGGTGCTGGGGAGATGCAGGTACTGGGGAGATGCTGGGTACTGGGGAGATGCAGGTACTGGGGGGAGATACAGGTACTAGGGAGATACAGGTGCTGGGGGGTTACAGGTATCGGAGATACAGGTATCGGGGAATACAGGTACCACTGGGGAGATGCAGGTACTGGGGAGATACAGGTTCTGGGAGATGCAGGTTCTGGGGAGATACAGGTGCTGTGTGGTTAGATACAGGTGCTGGGGAGATGCAGGTACTGGTTAGATACAGGCCACTGGGGAATACAGATTTCTGGGGAGATGCAGGTTCTGGAAGATACTGAGTACTGAGGAGATAGGTGCTGAGGAATGGGTTCTGGAAGATACAGGTACTGAGAATGCAGGTTCTGGAAAGATACAGGTACTGGGGCATTACAGGTACTGGGGAATACTGTTGCTGAGGGAATGCAGGCTGGGAGATACAGGTGCTGGGGAGATACAGGTTCCTGGAAGATGCTGGTGTGGGAGATGCAGGTGCTGGGGGAGATGCAGGTTCTGGAGATGGGCTGGGGAATGCAGGTACTGGGGAGATGCAGGTGCTGACCTGGTACTGAGGAGATACAGGTTCTGGGAGATGCAGGTACTGGGAGATGCAGGTGCTGGGGAGATGCAGGCACTGGGGAGATGCAGTGCTGGAATGCAGGTGCTGGGAAGATACAGGTACTGGGGAGTGCAGGTTCTGGGCAGATGCAGGTGCTGAGGATGCAGGTGCTGGAGATGCAGGTGTTGGGATGCAGGTGCTGGTTGAATGCAGGTGCTGAGGAGAATGCAGGTGCTGAGGAGATGCAGGTGCTGGGAAGATGCAGGTGCTGGAATGCAGATTGCTGGGGAGATGTGGTGCTGGGGGAAATGCAGGTGCTGGGGAGATGCAGGTGCAGGTGCAGGTACTGGGAGATGCAGGTGCTGGGGAGATGCAGGTGCTGGGGGAGATACAGGTGCTGGGGAGATGCAGGTACTGGGAAGATGCAGGTGTGGGAGATGCATGTTGCTGGAGATGCATGTGCTGGAGAGAATACGTAACAGGAGAATGCACAGGTACAAGGAGATACAGGTATTTGGGGAGTGCAGGTGCAGGATACAGGTGCAGGAGTGCAGGTGGAGATTGCATGTTGCTGGAGATACGTGGCTAACAGGAGATGCAGGTGCTGTGGGAGATATGGGTGCTGGAGATGCAGGTGCTGGGGAGATGCAGGTGCTGGAGGATATGGGTGCTGGAGATGCAGGTGCTGGGAGATGCAGATTGCTGGGGGAGATGCAGGTGCTGGAGATGCAGGTGCTGGGGAGATGCAGGTACTGGGAGAGATACAGGTGCTGGGGAGATGCAGGTTCTGGGCAGATGCAGGTGCTGGGGAATGCAGGTACTGCAGGGGAGATGCAGGTGGGGAATGCAGGTACTGGTTAGATGGTACTGGGGAATGCAGGTGCTGGAGAGCAGGTACTGGGAAGATGGTGCTGGGGAGATGCAGGTGCACAGGGGAGAATATGGTGCTGAGGATGCAGGTGCTGGGGAGATGCAGGCACAGAGTCTGGTGCCAGGAGATGCAGATGCCAGAGTGCTGGAGATGCAGGTATGAGGATGCAGGTGCTGGGGAAGATGCAGGTGGGAGATGCATGTTGCTGGAGATACACTGGAAGATGCATGTGCTGGGGAAGGTATGCAGGTGCTGGGGAATGCAGGTATTGGGGAATGCAGGTGCTGGGGAGATGCAGGTACTGGGGAAGATGCAGGTGGAATGCATGTTGCTGGAGACCATGTGCTGGGGAAGATCTGCAGTGCTGGGAGATATGGGTACTGGGGAGATACAGGTACTACAGGGAGATACAGGTACTGGGGAATATGGTGCTGAGAATGCAGGTAACAGGATGCAATTGCTGGGAGATGCAGGTATGGGGAAGATACAGGTGCTGGAGATGCAGGTGTGGAGATGCAGATTGCTGGGAGATGCAGGTGCTGGAAGATGCAGGTACTGGGGAGATACAGGTGCTGGGGAGATGGTGCTGGGGAGATGCAGGTTGCTGGGAAGATACAGGTGCTGGGGAGAATGCAGGAACGCAGGTACTGGAAGATACAGGGCAGGTTGAGAAATACAGATACGGAGAAATTTGATGTGTGGATCATGGCAGCCGTGGTTCCAGTTGAGTCGCCAGTCGCCAAATATACGAACAATTTTGTAAACTTGTCATGATCTAAAATATCGATGAATTATTATTATAACTATGCTACCTTTGGATTGTTTAATATTTATCCTGACAGATACAGCCGAAAATATATCCACGAATCACAATCACCATTACATACAGCCTTACGAGTGTGAGACCCAGGGTGAAGAATTGCATTTTGGTTGACTAAATAAATTATTCTAACTGTATTTTGTTATAGGTTATTATTTCGTTTAATTAAGCATCATTTAGTTCTTAATTATTCTTCCTTGTTATTGTTATTTTATTCATGATCAATAAATAACTCGACACTTTAACAGAAAAATGGCTCTAAAGTGTTAGTCAATCAGATGAAACAATTAGCCAATGTATCTCTTTTTTATTTACCAGTTTTCGTTCTTGATGCCATTAATAAGTGTCCGTCAATAAGTGGCTTCTGGTTGCCTTTTTATCCCCTGCAACAGATAAATGATGCGGAAGATAGACGTCACATTGCTGAGTGTGTTGTCACCTGGGAATAAAACAGCCTTGTTGTTTGTTTGTTTGTGTGTGTGTGTGTGTGTTTTGAGGCTTTGCTTGGTGTTTGTCTGTTTCTGGTCTCTCTCTATCACTGTTCCATCTCTCAAATCCTTCCCTCATTTAACCCCTCTCCTTCCCTCCTCCCTCCTTCCCTCCTTCCTTCCTCCTTCCTTCCTCCTTCCTTCCTTCTCTCCTCCCTCTCTCCATCATTTCACGCCCCATAACATATCTCTCTCCAAAACAGCTGATTAAGAGTAACATTTCCAGACCGGGTTAGGTAAAGACTTGAGTGAGAGGTCAAGCTGTTCTCACCTCTGACCTCTGACACTTTGACCTCTGACTTCCTTGTGTCGTCGTTCCTGGAGTCGTACGTCGAGGAAGACACCAGCACACCTCAAGGTCGGAGACGACTGAGACTATGAAGCAACACCTAGTTAACCTCCGCAGACGTACCTAAGGTTATCTAACCTAACCTAACCTAACCTAACCCCACCTAGCCTAACCTAGCCTAACCTAACCCAACTTAACCAAACCCAACCCAGTCCAACCTAGCCCAACCCAACACAACCCAACACAACCCAGCCTAACACAACCCAACCTAATCTAACCCAACCCAACCCAACCCAACCTAACCCAACCCAGCCCAGCCTACCAACCCAACCCAGCCTAACCCAACCCAACCCAACCCAGCCTAACCCAACCCAACCCAACCTAACCCAACCCAACCCAACCCAACCCAACCCAACCCAACCCAACCCAACCCAACCCAACCCAACCCAACCCAACCTAACCCAACCCAACCTAACCCAACCCAACCCAGCCCAACCCAACCCAACCTAACCCAGCCTAACCCAACCCAACCCAACCTAACCTAACCTAACCCAACCCAACCCAACCTAACCTAACCTAACCTAACTCAACCTAACCTAACCTAACCTAACCTCGTCCCATGTAGGATATTTACTCATCAGGTGAACTAAGCTATAAGGCGGCTAACCTTCAACGGATCATTTTATATATAGATTAAGTTATAAAGAACACATACAATAATTCCCATAGAGTTAAAGTATCATACAAGGTGAGTTAAAAGTTACGTTACTCACTTATACTTGACGTAACAAAGGTAAAGTATGTTAAGTATGGTTAGTTAAACAGAGGGTGATACTTAAAGACAAAGTTTTTTTCCCAGTGGAGATAATTATAATATAAAACCCATCCTGGGAGAAAAAGATTATACTATATTTCGTTTTCATCTCGGCCTTAATTACAAAGATGTATTTTACGAGGCACTATTTTTCTGGGTTAGCATAAAGGGTGTTTAGGCGTAATTTATATAATGATGAGGTAAAGAATTATTTTTTCACCTTCCTGGAGCTAAAGTTGGTGTGTGTGTGTGTGTGTGTGTGTGTGTGTGTGTGTGTGTGTATGTGTGTGTGTGTCCATATCTGTTTGAAGTGTGTTTACATTGTCAGTCCCAGCTATACGTGACGTCACTGGTCTTCTAAACTATATTGTGTTTGTTTCTGTGGTTTTTTTAGTTTAAGTTTTGGTCTGTCTGTCAGTTTTATTCCAATTATTTTATTTGGAATTATCTTTTATCCAGTTATTTGGTCTTATTTGTATGTTTTTTTTGTGTGTGTTTTTCCTTTGTCTCTTTTCGTTCTGTCTGTCTGTCTCTTTCTTCCTCTTTATTCATCTCTCTCTCTCTCTCTCTCTCTCTCTCCACCAACGGCCACGTAATTGCTGCGTGAAGTAATACTGCCAATAGGTAGAAAGACAGTCGCAGGGTTGAACACGACCCCGGCGGTGTTGTGGCTGACGTGACAAATTGTTTCTCAGTTGCCAGGTACAATATATCACCCGTGTGTGTGTGTGTGTGTGTGTGTGTGTGTGTGTGTGTGTGTGTGTGGTTTGTGTGTGTTTTCAAGTTCATTGGTTTACTTGTTAAGATCTAGTGTATTTTTTATCTTTGTTCAAGTTCTGTTTAGTTCACTTTTTTTGTTCAAGTTGTTTAAAGTTCTGTTTCTTCCATGTTTAAGTTCTGGTAAGATCAGTTCACTCTTTGTTTAAGTTCTGTTAAATTAATTTTTCATATTTAACTTCTGTCTTATTTCTACAGACAGTTGGCGGGTCGTTACTGTCTCCCCATACCATACCCTAGTATTGACGGAGTTTATATACCTGTCTATCATCTGAATAGAGATTTTTACCCGTCTGCTGTCTAACTTCTTTCCGACAGTTTTAGTGTGATTCCGTCTACCTCCAGTTCTGACGGGTTATGTTGATCATTTACTGTCAACCAAAGGAGACATTTTCCATATGTCTACTGTCTAGTTTCTGTCCATCATTACCGTAAGGGTCGTGTTGCATGTAACCGTACCACTGTTGACTGCCTTAACATGGCCCAACTCCCGTTTTTCTGACCTGACTAATTGATGATTTCGCAGTGCGGATCAACCTGCCTAATGAGGACATCTTGATCTCTTGTTATGTTGAAATACAAGAAAGTTTATATATTTAGCTCTTAATAAAGTAGTAGAGATGTTAAATACAAAAATTTTACCCTCTGATTACGATGACTTAACCTCTTGATTACGGTGACTTAACCCCTTGATTACGGTGACTTAACCTCCTTGATTTCGATGACTTAACCCCTTTGATTACGGTGACTTAACCCCTTGATTACGGTGACTTAACCCCTTGATTACGATGACTAACCCTCTTGATTACGGTGACTTAACCCTCGATTACGATGACTTAACCCCTTGCTTACGATGACTTAACCCTCTTGATTACGATGACTAACCCTCTTGATTACGGTGACTTAACCCTCGATTACGATGACTTAACCCCTTGCTTACGATGACTTAACCCTCTTGATTACGGTGACTTAACCTCTTGATTACGGTGACTTAACCCTCTTGATTATGATAAATTAGCCGCCTGAATAATATGTCATCGTACTCAAGGAAATAGATTACCATTACCTTAATCGGGGTTTTTGACATCATACTCATAGGATTATGTCCATAGTACTCAAGGTGTTGAGATGTTTTCACTGGACTAATTGATTGTAGTAATGGGCTTCAATCACTAAACTCAAGAAGTTAGCACATACTCAGGGTTTGTCATGTACTCAAGGGACTGGCACGTACTACGATTGACACGTGTCCTCAAAGATGTTGGCATTGTACTTAAGATTAATTTTAGGACTGCAAAGTAAGAACATAACAAATAATTTTCTCTCCTACCTTAAGTGTTGATCATCCTATTTTAATGTGAAATTGAGGTTCCTGAGTCACTAATTATGGTGGTTCGGTCTTCCACGTCTCTCACACTGGAACTTTGATATAATTATGATGAATTTATTTACAGCCTCTGAACACCAGCTAGTTATTAGTACGTAGTGGTGTGAGGGCATTAAGGCCACCAGACACACCCAGGTAAGGTGCCAGTGAATGAGTCTGTTATTCATCTACCAGGGCTGGGGATGTAATGTCAGGAGCTCAGAATGTATGTCTCTGTCTGTCTGTCCATCCATCCGTCTGTATGTTAGAGTCCTCTTGATAGTTTGATTTCCCCCCCAGCGCCTTGGTCTGTTGGTGTTTTCCTGTAGAGGTCACGTCACCTGGGTGTTATCTGTCTCTATTGATTGTGGCGGTGACCTGCAGCTGTGTACGTTAAGGAGGAAGAACCATGAACAAAATAACTTACTCAAGAAAGAAACCGAGCAAGAGAACTTGAAGGAAGTAAGACGTTTCTAAGAACAAAACAAAAAACTCTGGTACCAGAGCAAGACAGCGCCACCACAGAGGGTGAACAGGGAAGCTTAGTCTGGAGACTTCAGAAAAGAGGCCATTACTAGTTGCAAGGAATCGCTAGGAGCGCTGCTGACTGCTAATGCTGACGTTGTTTTAGACTATAGACAAGACTTTTGTCCTCAAAATTTATTCCAATGTGTGTGTGTGTGTGTGTGTGTGTGTGTGTGTGTGTGTGTTTTTATACATACAGTATGCAGATTAGTGTTTAAATGCTGTATTACCTCACCACAATAACAAAACTTTGATCCGTACATTCTAAAAGTATACATATACTTTTAGTTTCATTTAAATCAAGTGAGTCACATTTTTGTAGAAGAAAAACGATACTAACTCGAGACAAAGAAGTGTCGCTGGATCTCCATAAATGTTCAGAATTAAGTTTCAGTCGAGATTAAAAGTGGCGGATTTTCAGATTGTTTCTCGTAAGTTTGAAGATAATATTATGTCGTCCTTATAAAACTTCTTTATGAGTCGGGAAGGTTTACTCTCGGTTAAAGTTGTCTAACAAACTTCACGAGAGATGACTTGTGAGATTAATGGTCTGACGTAAGTAATTTATTAATCTGTATGGAAGATGGACTTTTAAAGCGACAAAATATATGACGGTAAATTTTCTAATCAATTTAAAAATTCAGAAGTTTAGGAAGAAAGACATATATGACCAAGGATTTAGTCTAGGTGTAATTTTGACGCCATTGAGAGCTTCTAACGTTCCTTGTATTGCAGATTAGTTGAGGTGGTTAGGCAGTTAGACACTTTCCCACTTCGCTTTATATTTTTGGGGGGTGGGAGGCGGGAATTTCACTAAGAGGAACATGAATCTTTGTCATCAGTATATTACATACGCCCAAGAGTCCCCATCCTGTAATAGTGAAATAAACACAGTAACTATATTAACTGTGAATACAAATACAACGATAACAGAATGTGGAAGAAAAGTCATAGCAAATGTAACCAATCACATATCTTGGGTTTCCCGTCTCGGCCAATCAAGTTGGTGGCCTTGTACATCTCTCTCTCTCACGTAAAGGATCGTTTGGTGATTTACTAGTCTGGGTTATGTTACCAGAAACATCATCTCTCTCTCTCTCTCTCTCTCTCTCTCGTTCACCCCTCCTCCCTTTCTCTTTCTCTTTCTCTCGTTCATCTCTCTCTCTCTCTCTCCTCTCTCTCTCTCTCTCTCTCTCTCTCTCTCCTCCCTCTCACCTCCCCAACCTCCACTCAGTGAGATGTTGACAGCCAAACATTAATGCGGCCTCGACCATCCACCGGTATATTACTCTCTCTGTACGAGGCAGCGGCCACCTATGAAGCTCTCAGGTCCTTCTCACTCCTGTTGCTGACCGTAGCTATGTTAGTCAGGGAGGCGCATTTGGGAGCTGCCTGGTGTGTGTGTGTGTGTGTGTGTGTGTGTGTTAATGGGTTGGTGTGTTATTGTGTCCATTCACGTTATTAATTTCTGACATTAATCTTGTTCTCTCTTCCCTCCCCCCTGATACACACACACACTATCCATCACGGAGTTTAATAATAATGTCCTTTCTCTCTCTCTCTCTCTCTCTCTCTCTCTCTCTCTCTCTCTCTCTCTCTCTCTCTCTCTCTCTCTCTCTCTCTCTCTCTCTCTCTCTCTCTCTCTCTCTCTCCAGCTATTACTATTGTCACAGTTACAAATGGGGACACAAATGTGACTTCATATATACGGTAATTTACAATAAGTTACGTGTGTTTGTTTCGTCTCTATCATATAAGGACAAATATCCACTATTGAAATTAACTTAATTACAATTATTATTTTCCTGCCAATTTCTCCATATATCTTTCATTACTTTTTCTTGTTATTTTTCTTGTTTATTTACGTTTCCTTACCTCTTGATAGATAGATAGATGGATAGATAGATGTATAGATAGATAGATAGATAGATAGATAAATAGATAGATATTAGATAGATAGATAGATAGATAAGAGAAGACTTCATGGCTGACTTAATTAAATTGTGTTAATATTATGGGATCATATGAAGATAAAGCACCCGAAGCTTATCACCTGATGATTAACAACCCTAGCCTAACCCTAACCTAACTAACCTAACTAACCCTAACCTAACCTAACCCTAACTAACCTAACCTAACCTAACCTAACCTAACCTCTACTTCTTATCTCAGTAATGTATGTGGCATAATTTCAAGGTGGTTAAGTTATCGTACTCAAAGGTGTAAGTCACCGTAATCAAGAATGTTAAGTCATTGTGCTCCGAATTTCAGTCAACGGTCTGAAGCGGCGGTTAAGTTATCATAAGGAATGAATTACGTCTTCACACACACACACACGTCATCACACACACTCACACACACGTCATCACACACACACACACACACACACGTCATCACACACACACACACGTCATCCACACACACACACGTCATCACACACACACACACGTCATCACACACACACACACTCCCACACGTCATCACACACACACACACACACACACACACGTCATCACACACACACTCACACGTCATCACACACACTCCCACGTCATCACACACACTCACACACACACGTCATCACACACACTCCTCACACACACACGTCATCACACACACACTCCCTTACACACGTCATCACACACACACACTCACACACGTCATCACACACACACACACACACACACACATCATCACACACACACACACTACACACACGTCATCACACACACACTCGTCATTACACACACTCACTTACACACACATCATCACACACACACACACACACACACACACACACACACACACACACACACACACACACACGTCATACACACACACACACTCCACACGTCATCACACACACACACACACGTCATCACACACTCCTTACACACGTCATCACACACACACACACACACACACACACACACGTCATCACACACACACACTCGTCATCACACACACACACACACGTCATCACTCACACACACTCACACACACGTCATCACACACACACACACACACACACACGTCATCACACATCACACACACACACACTCACACACATCAGTCATCACACACACTCACACACACACGTCATCACACACACACTCACCCACACACGTCTCACACACACACACACACACACACACGTCACACACACACACATCCACACACGTCATCACACACACACCCACACACGTCATCACACACACACACGCGTCACCACACACACACACGTCATCACACACACACACACACACACCACACACACGTCATCACACACACACACACACACACACACACACACACACACACACACACACACACACACATCATCACACACACACACTCAATAGGCTAAAAAAAATTCTGTATTGCTATATCAAATTTCGTTGTCTACTCACGATCACAATTCCCTGGACACTTGGTCGTACTTGGTATATAATAGTTACGGGTCATATACGTGTTTGTCATATACCTGGTGAATAATATTTCTCATTATAAATTACTCCACAAAACACGAGATATACCTCACTTTATTAATGAGAAAAAGCAGAGTAAATATTTGTCTAATTCTTTATCGTATTCTTATCTTTTATCGCCTTTTATTTTTTTCTTCTGTTTATTTTTATATTTTTGTTTCGTATTAATTATTGTTGTTGTTGTTGTTTTGTTTATGGTATTGTTGTTGTTTTTTGTTGTTGTTGTTGTTGTTGTTGTTGTTGTTGTTGTTGTTGTTGTTGTTGTTGTTGTTTTTCTTGTTGTTGTTGTTGTTGTTCTTCTCCCTTACCCATATGCTCCTCTGATATATAAAACCAGATAATAAAAAAAAAGTAAAAAATAAATAAAATAAATATTCCAGGTAATTTCGTCCACAACTGTACCTTTGTGTAAATAAAATCCTATGAATTGGTTATTTTGGTTCCATAGTTCATCCATCACCCAGAGCTTTATCAATCACCCAACAATGACAGCAACAACCACCATACCATATCATAATCTGGTTGTTATTTACACAGGGCGGGTGATTTATCATGTGTAGTGATTGATTCTGGGATGATGGTGTACAATAACCTATTAGTAGGGAATATAACGCTGTTGACTTTTATGTGGAATTCAATTTCATTATCAAGAATCTGACTCAAAGTAGAGGGTTTTGGGTACAGGTACAAATATTAGCATAGTACAGGTACAGGTACATATATATTCAAGTACAGGTACAGATACAAGTACAGGTACAAATACAGATACAAGTACAGATACAGATACAAGTACAGATACAAGTACAGATACAGATACAAGTACAGATACAAGTACAGATACAGATACAATTACAGATACAAGTACAGTTACATATGCAAGTACAGATACAAGTACAGATACAGATAGAAGTACAGATACAAGTACCGTTACATATGCAAGTACAGATACAGATACAAGTACAGATACAAGTACAGTTACATATGCAAGTACAGATACAAGTACAGATACAGATACAAGTACAGATACAAGTACAGTTACATATGCAAGTACAGATACAGATACAAGTACAGATACAAGTACAGATACAAGTACAGTTACAGATACAAGTACAGATACTGTTACAAGTACAGATACAAGTACAGATACAAGTACAGATACAAGTACAGATACAAGTACAGATACAAGTACAGTTACAGATACAAGTACAGATACTGTTACAAGTACAGATACAAGTACAGATACAAGTACAGATACAAGTACAGATACAGATACAAGTACAGATTGTTACAAGTACAGATACAAGTACAGATATAAGTACAGATACAGATATAAGTATATACAAGTACAGTTACAGATACAAGTACAGATACTGTTTACAAGTACAGATACAAGCATGGAGCAAGTACAGGATACAGACAAGTACAGATACAGATACAAGTACAGATACAAGTATGATACAGATACAGCATAGATACAAGTACAGATACAGATACAAGTACAGATACAAGTACAGATACAGATACAAGTACAGATACAAGTACAGATACAGATACAAGTACAGATACAAGTACAGATATAGATACAAGTACATATACAAGTACAGATACAGATACAAGTACAGATACAAGTACAGATACAAGTACAGATACAGATACAAGTACAGATACAGATACAAGTACAGATACAAGTACAGATACAGATACAAGTACAGATACAAGTACAGATACAGATACAAGTACAGATACAAGTACAGTTACATATGCAAGTACAGATACAAGTACAGATACAGATACAAGTACAGATACAAGTACAGTTACATATGCAAGTACAGATACAGATACAAGTACAGATACAAGTACAGTTACATATGCAAGTACAGATACAAGTACAGATACAGATACAAGTACAGATACAAGTACAGTTACATATGCAAGTACAGATACAGATACAAGTATGATATAGTACATGCAAGTACAGACATAAGTACAGATACAGATACAAGTACAGATAAGTATAGTTACATATGCAAGTACAGATACAGATATAAGTACAGATATATATACTATATATGTAAGTACAGATACAAGTACAGATAATAGACAAGTACAGATACAAGTACAGTTATATTAAGTGCAAGGGCGATGGATACAAGTACAGATACAAGTACAGATACAAGTACAGTTACAGATACAAGTACAGATACAGTTACAAGTACAGATACAAGTACAGATACAAGTACAGATACAAGTACAGATACAAGTACAGATACAAGTACAGTTACAGATACAAGTACAGATACTGTTACAAGTACAGATACAAGTACAGATACAAGTACAGATACAAGTACAGTTACAGATACAAGTACAGATACTGTTACAAGTACAGATACAAGTACAGATACAAGTACAGATACAGATACAAGTACAGATACAAGTACAGTTACAGATACAAGTACAGATACAAGTACAGATACAGATACAAGTACAGATACAAGTACAGTTACAGATACAAGTACAGATACAAGTACAGATACAGTTACAAGTACAGATACAAGTACAGATACAAGTACAGATACAGATACAAGTATAGATACAAGTACAGATACAGATACAAGTACAGATACAAGTACAGATACAGATACAAGTACAGATACAAGTACAGATACAGATACAAGTACAGATACAAGTACAGATATAGATACAAGTACATATACAAGTACAGATACAGATACAAGTACAGATACAAGTACAGATACAGATACAAGTACATATACAAGTACAGATACAGATACAAGTACAGATACAAGTACAGATACAGATACAAGTACAGATACAAGAACAGATACAAGTACAGATACAAGTACAGATACAAGTACAGATACAGATACAAGTACAGATACAAGTACAGATACAAGTACAGATACAAGTACATATACAAGTACAGATACAGATACAAGTACATATACAAGTACAGATACAAGTACAGATACAAGTACAGATACAGATACAAGTACAGATACAAGTACAGGTACAGATACAAGTACAGATACAGGTACAGATACAAGTACAGATACGGATACAAGTACAGATACAAGTACAGATACAGATACAAGTACAGATATAAGTACAGATACAGATACAAGTACAGATACAAGTACAGATACAGATACAAGTACAGATACAAGTACAGATACAGATACAAGTACAGATACAGATACAAGTACAGATACAAGTACAGATACAGATACAAGTACAGATACAAGTACAGATGCAGATACAAGTACAGATGCAAGTACAGATACAGATACAAGTACAGATACAAGTACAGATACAGATACAAGTGCAGATACAGATTCAAGTACAGATACAAGTACAGATACAGATACAAGTACAGATACAGATACAAGTACAGATTCATATACAAGTACAGATACAAGTACATATACAGATACAAGTACAGATACAAGTACAGATACAAATACAAGTACAGATACAAGTACAGATACAGATACAAGTACTTATACAAGTACAGAAACACATACAAGTATAGATACAGATACAAACACGGGACCAGATACAATTACAGTTACAGTTACAGGTACAGGTACAGGGACTTCACAGTGCCAACAGTACACCAACACACTACACTGGATCAATACATACTGTATTACCCCCTACAGAGCCCACACAAAGAGACCAGACCAGACCAGACCAGACCAAGCCGGTCTCGTCTCAAGGCTATCAACATAAATTGTCTACTCTTGCGCTAAACTTTCAACGTTGCTAAATGAGTTTATCAATTGCAAAGTTGTTGAATGTGTGTTTTATTGTGTTGTGTGGTGTGGTGTGTTGTGGTGTGGTGTGGTGTTGTGTGGTGTGTTGTGTTGTTGTGTGGTGGTGTGGTGTTGTGTGGTGTTGTGTGGTGTGTTGTGTTGTGGTGTAGTGTTTTGTGGTGATGTGGTGTGGTGTGGTGTTGTGTGGTGGTGTGGTGTGGTGTCAGGTGGTGTGGTGTGGTGTGGTGTTGTAGTGGTGTGAAAGGTGGTGTGGTGTGGTGTGTGTGGTGTGGTGGGTTGTGTGGTGTGTTGTGTTGTTGTGTGTGGTGTTGTGTGGTGGTGTGGTGTGTGGTGGTGGTGTTGTGGTGTGGTGTGTGGTGTGGTGTTGTAGTGTGGTGTGGTGTGTGTTGTGGTGTGGTGTGGTGTTGTGTGGTGTTTTGTGGTGGTGTGTGTGTGGTGTGTGGTGTGTGTGGTGTTGTGTGTGTGGTGTGGTAAGGTGTGGTGTGGTATGTGGCTAGGTGGTGTTTGTGGTGTGGTGTGGTGTGGTGGGTGGTGTGGTGTGGTGTGGTGTGGTGTGTGTGGTGTGGTGTTGGGAGAAAGACAGACAGACAGAGATGGAACGAGCATAAAGCAAAGAGAGGTTGTATGAAGAAGTAGGAGAGAAAGAGAAAGAGACAAGAGATCAAGAAAGGAGAGAAAGATGAAGTGTAGGTGAAAGGGAGATATCAGATGGCACGGAGAGACGTAGAGAAGAATTAAGAGAGATGAGAGAGAAGAAGGGCAGAGATAGATACACAAATAGACGCCATTCAACAGTTAAATAGAGAGAAAAAGAATAAAGAAAGAGAGAGAGAGAGAGAGAGAGAGAGAGAGAGAAAGAGAGAGAGAGAGAGAAAGAGAGAGAGAGAGAGAGAGAGAGATATGTCATCGTCGCCTCTGTTTCCCTTTCCCTGTGTGGTTACTTTACGATTTATTTCCCTATATTCTTTATAATCAATACTCAGGAGAGTATCTATCTATCTATCTATCTATCTCTATCTATCTATCTATCTATCTATCTATCTATCTATCTATCTATCTATCTATCTATCTATCTATCTATCTATCTATTTCCTTGTTTGTTTGTCCGTCTGCATGTGTGTAATATTTGAGAGTGGTGCAGTGAGAAAAAAATGGATTTTCGGTATTATGAAAAATGTGCGTGGTTCGATACTACTACTACTACTACTACTTTTTTTTTTTTAAGTTATAACGTGGCCTCCAGCCTCCCCCAATAGCCACACCTTCTCCACCATTTATTTACCTTAATATTAAATATCCTAACACATAAGAAGCTATCCTATCTGTGTTAAATTAGTTGAGAGGCAGATCTATGCGGCATTCAGTGACTGTAGCCTCATAGTCAATATCTGCAGCAGTTGTCGGAGTAGGGGCAGAAGCTCTCGTTCCCCTGAGGCAGAGCAAAGCCGACCGAAGGAGAGAGAAAGACAGTCGACATCTCATCCAGGCTGTAACATAACTTCTGGGCTGCTGCTTCTGTTCGGAGATCAACTCCGCGAGTCTGGCGTAGAAACATCTTGCACTTGGTCCCATCCCACCAGAGGTTGTGAACACTAGAGGAGTGAAGCTGCCTTGATCAACGTTTTGAATTCTCTCCCCATATGCCCTTCTCTTGTCGTTCTCGTTCCTCCTATGTGCAGCATCGAGAGCTAGGTTACGGTGACATGCGGCCATGGGATCAAAAATCCTGATGTCGAAGAAAGCTCGCTGTCCCCGCGTCCAGAATCCTCGAGCACTGACGTCCACACGGGCTTCGTTAGATGTGTTTGAAGTCCTGTGTTGGAAGATCTCACCATCCAATGGAAGGAGGGTCGGTTCTACCATGACATCCCGGCAGATTTCCTTCAACATATTTGCTGTGAGATCCCTTACCTCATCATGCCTCATGCATATGAAGCCCCCCTTCTTGCACACCATGGCGTGATCGCCATCATAGGAAGAGCCACACACGCATTGGGAGGGCAAACCTTCTACTGGCCGACCGTACCTTAGAGCAATGGCATCTGTAAATTCTTGTTTATTAAGACTGAAACCATTTGCCCTTATCGGTAACGTAGTTAACCAGTTCGAGGCGCCCACCTCCTGCGCTATAGCTACTTTTTTTTTCAAATTTTCTGGAACCTGCAGCAATAGTTGCTGCAACTTATCATTTTGGCAGTGCTGTCGATCTGTCGTAATGGACCTACGAATCTTATTTACTTCACTGGTATCCACTTCCCCTGTTGCATTCTGGGCTATTATGTGGTCCGTGAGGGCTGCCGTGAGCTTAAGTGAATTTTGATGTTCAGTGGCAGCAATCTCCTCTGGATTAGTTAGTCCCATCCCTCCCAGTCTTGGTGGAAGTGCAAGAAGTGCTCTTTCTGCTGGGGTTAAGTCAGGGTGTTTCACTAGTTTGGGAATGAACTTGACACTGATAGCTTCTTCCAGAGGGTGGAGGAGGGGTCCGATCTCAGGGATGGTACGCATCAGGTAGTTCCAGCGATGCTTGACTCCATGGGTGAATGCTGCAAAGGCCGCATGTGGCTCTGTGTTAGCAATCTCAGACAGAGCTTGGATTTCACTAACCCACTCATTCACCTTTCCCGCTACGTACTCGGTCTTGAAGTCCGTAGTGCCAATTACTGCGCCTAGATGTCTTTGGCCGTCCTTAGTTATTTTGACCTCACTTCCGCCAAAAACCTCCAATTGCCCGTTCATAATGTTCTGGCTTCACGATGAGGAAGGACTTGCTGGCGTTTGGGTGGTACCCTATTTGTGGACCTCGCGATGTTACCAAGTCCCACCACTTTTTGGTGCACTCCACTTTTCCTGCTCCTGTAAGGTCGTCAGCATATGCCACTTGTTTGACCCCAGTTGTTTCAAATTTTATTTCTTGTTGGAGCACTGATAGGCCAATTGCATACATTGCCATTGCAACGGGGTCCCCTTGTGTTGTTCCCTCGGTCGACTGTAGGATGGTATCACCTCGTAGAGCCTTGTTGTTTACTATGTAGAGGTCTGAAGGATTCCTATACGAATTTTCAACATACATGGCAAAGCTAGGACACTTGATCTTGATGTTGTGCAGTGCAGCCTTGCGGTTAAGTATGTTGAATGCGTTTGAAGCATCCACCAGGAGAACGGCCTCACAATCACGCTGCTCAAATATCAATCTCATGGCGTGAATGGCCGCCTCCCTACCAGCCTGGTGGCCAGCACACACTTGTAGGTTCCCTGCTGCTGTCATGACATCGTCCTTTACCACCTCCATTATGCACTTTCCGATAATCCGCCTCAGCACTTCCCCCACCCCTATAGGTCTACATCCTGGTTTCTTTTCCAGAGGAATAAGGCGGCAGGCCGTCAGGGCCTGGAGGTGATGGCAGCAAGAGGATGCAAGCTTTCTTGCAAGGGCGGCAATGGCAGTGCAGAGATCGCTTGCTACAGGGCCAAACTTGTTTGTGCTGAGGATGACTCTCCAACCGTTTGCATCCAGACCTGAAGGGCCGGCTCTTCCTCGAGTCTTCAGTGCCTTTTTCCACACCATCTCTCCTGTTATTTTCTCGAACAGGACAGCATTTGGTGGGATATAGTCACCCTGGAACCTGATGCCTTCATCTTCGCTTGCAGGGGGATGTTTCTCTTTCAATAGTTTTAATGTCTCTCTGTTTATTGGCATCACCCCACCGGAGGATTCCTCTGTGAGAGATCTTACCGCAAGAGACACTTTTCCCACACGCATTTTGTTTCCAAATTTTCTTGCCACGTCATCGGTGTTTTGCTTTCCGTCACCCGTAGATTTTAGTCTCTCCTGCAGTGTTCTTGCTTCACATAGGAGATCATCTAGGGCCCCAGTCTGCCACATTGTCAATCTTTTCTTCATTGCTGCCACATTTTCTTTGTGCTTAGCCTTTGTGTGTGTCCTCTGACAAAATAGATGTGGTATTATTGCCAGTATTTGAAGAGCTAGGGGGGCGAGGAAGCGGTCCTGAGTGTAATCAGTCATGAAGCGAGTCATCTCCCGAATCATTTCTTTGGTGGCCGCACACTTGGGTGGTTCAAATAAGTTAGCGGGCGACCACTTGACAATTTCTGAGTAGGTTTCTTTGACCCATATGTCTGCATTTTCCATCGACATGCCATTCCACTGAGGTGGCTGTCTCTCATTCTCCTCGTGGACATCTGCTACTACTACTACTACTACTTTTTTTTTTTTTAAAATGGCCTCCAACCTCCCCAATAGCCACACCTTCCCACCATTTTATTACCTTAATATTAAATATCCTAATACATAAGTAGCTATCCTAGCTGTGTTGAGTTAGTTGAGCCTCAGATCTATGGCATTCAGTGACTGTAGCCTCATAGTCAATATCTGCAGCTGTTGTCGGCTTTGGGGCCGATGCTCTCGTTCCCCTGAGGCAGAGCAAAGCCGACCGAAGGAGAGAGAAGGACAGTCGACATCTCATCCAGGCTGTAACATAACTTCTGGGCTGCTGCTTCTGTTCGGAGATCACCTCCGCGAGTCTGGCGTAGAAACATCTTGCACTTGGTCCCATCCACCAGAGGTTGTGAACACTAGAGGAGTGAAGCTGCCTTGATCAACGTTCTGAATTCTCTCCCTATGCCCTTATCTTGTCGTTCTCGTTCCTCCTATGTGCAGCATCGAGAGCTAGTTACGGTGACATGCGGCCATGGATAAAAAATCTGATGTCGAAGAAGGCTCGCTGTCCCGTCCAGAATCCTCGAGCACTGACGTCAACACGGGCTTCGTTGATGTGTTTGAAGTCCTATGTTGAAAAATCTCACCGTCCAATGGAAGGAGGTCTTCTACCATGACATCACGGCAGATTTCCTTCAACATATTTGCTGTGAGATCCCTTACTTCGTCATGCCTCATGCATATGAAGCCCCTTTCTTGCACACCATGGCGTGATCGACGTCATAGGAAGAGCCACACACGCATTGGGAGGGCAAACCTTCTACTGGCCTACCATACCTTAGAGCATTGGCATCTATAAATTCGTGTTTATTGAGACTGAAACCATTTGCCCTTATCGGTAACGTAGTTAACCAGTTCGAGGCGCCCACCTCCTGCGCTATAGCTACTTTTTTTTTCTCAAATTCTCTGGTACTTGCAGCAACAGTTGCTGCAACTTATCACTTTGGCCGTGCTATCGTTTCTGTCGTAATGGACCTTCGAATCTTGTTTACTTCACTGGTATTCACGTCCCCTGTTGCGTTCTGAGCTATTATGTGGTCCGGGAGGTTTACTACTACTACTGCGACATTTTTTAATACAGTGGCCTCCGCCTCCCCAATAGCCACACCTACTACGAATACTACTTATTTTGATATTTACATTTTGTTTACTAATATTAACATACACACTAATTCATATTACAAACACAAATACTGAAAATGTATTACGCCAACACTAATAGCGGTACGGGAAATCAAATCATTGGTAAAAGCATAAATGTTAACGCCACCAGCAGCTGTAGTGGAGAGCCTCAGGGTGACAGCTTGCCTTCCCTTCTATTTACAACTCATTAAAACTCTGTGATATACAGGTATATACTGATTTAATTATGTGGTATATAATCAAAGGGTTAGTACACGTGTGCGGGATGTGTCTATCTATCTATCTATCTATCTATCTATCTATCTATCTATCCACGAGTAGACAAGTGCGGATAGTAGGGTGAGTGAGGGATAATCTCTCTCTCTCTCTCTACCTCACCCACACTTTAACCTCTGTCCCTTTGTTGTTAATCCCTCTGGGCTTAACTCTGTCTTCGCTGCTTCCTTCTGTCCTTTGGGATGCTTTACTCTCTCTCTCTCTCTCTCTCTCTCTCTCTCTCTCTCTCTCTCTCTCTCTCTCTCTCTCTCTCTCCAAGTTCCTCGAGGCCTCAAAGGAATACAGTATTCAGTATGGAACGTAATGGGTACAAAATACAGTACAGCAGTAATAGGATACAAGACTCAGAATACAAGACAAGATACACAGGATACAGGATACAAGACTCAGGATACAGGACAAGACGCAGGATACAGGACAAGACGCAGGATACAGAATACAATAGACAAGATACAGAATACGATAGATAGAATACAGGATACGATAAACAGGATACAGGATGCAATAGACAGGATACAGGATACAATAGACAGGATACAGGATACAATAGATATAGAATACGGGATGAAGCAGGATACAGGATACAATAGACAGGATACAGAATTTACGATGTAGAATAAAATACACAAGAAGATACATAATACTATACAGTATAACGGATACAGGAGAAGAAAGAAGAGGTAGAAGAGAAGGAAAAGGTGGAGGAGGAAGGGGGAGGAAGAACAAATATAGGAGGAGGAGGAAGAAAAAGAAGAAGTGGAGGACGAGGAGGAGGGGGAGTAAGAAAAGGAAGAGGTGGTGGAGGAAGAGGAAGAAAAGGAAGAGGTGGAGGACGAGGAGGAGGAGGAGGAGGAAGAATAAAAGGAAGAAGTGGAAGATGAGGAGGGGGAGGAGGAGGAGCAGGAGGAAGAAAAGGAAGGAGTTGCTTGGGAGGAGGAGGAGGGAGGAGATGGAGGAGGAGGAGGAGGGCAGAGGTGGAGGGAAGAAAAGGAAGAGGTGGAGGGAGGAGGGAGGGAGGAGGAGGAGGAGGAGGAGGAGGAGGAGGAAAAGAGATGGGACGAGGAGGGAGGAGGAGAGGAAGCAATATCCTAGAGTTTCCGGAACAAATTTCCGTCCTTGTTGTGAGAATCTCTCTCTCTCTCTCTCTCTTCTCTCTCTCTCTCTCTCTCTCTCTCTCTCTCTCTCTCTCTCTCTCCTCTCTCTCTCTCTCTCTCTCTCTCTCTCTCTCTCTCTCTCTCTCCTCTCTCTCTCTTCATCATTAGTCTTTCTGTACCTCTTCCTTTTTTCTTCCTCTTTCCTCTTCCTTCTATTCTTATTTCATCTTTTCCATATGTGTTTTCTTTCCTCTACTTCCTCCATCTCCCTCTACCTCCTTCTCCTCTTCTTATTCTCTTTTCTCTCTGTTCTCCTTCTCTTCACTTCTTATCATCATCATCATCATCAGCCACCTCCACCACGACCACCAGCCACCACCACCACCACCACCACCACCACCACCACCACCAACCACCACCACCACCACCAGCCTACCAGCACCAACCTACCAACCACCACCACCAACCACCACCACCCTTAGCCACCTACCACCACCACCACCACCACCACCACCACCACACCACCATACCACCACCACCACCGTCAACCACCACCACCACCACCAACCACCACCACCACCACCGCCAACCACCACCAGCACCAACACCAGCTGTAATAACACAATGCACCTGGATGGCGGACAATCTGCGTGTTGGCGGTAGTGAGGTGTTCCAGGAAGCCAGAGCGGACCTTAAAAAAAAGCCCCTGGAGAAGCCCTGACAATGAAACCCTGAGTGGAGAAGCTTTGATTACGAAGACCGTGAAAGGAGAAGCTCTGAAGCCCTTTGACAAGATGATTTTTGGGAAGCTCTTGTGATGTCTTTCTTGTTGTCTGGAAGAAACACCTCTGAAAGTCTTAAGTAAGGCGTGAGGAGAAAGCCCTAATGAAGCCCTGAAACTACTAAGGCGTGAGAAGGAAACCCAGAGGAAGAAGCCCTGAAAAGTTCCTAATTAAACCCAAGGTAACCCTAAAAGTTCTGAAGCCCTGAAGAAGTCCTTAAAAGTGCTTGAACAAACCTCTTAGGAAGAAACCGTAATGAAATCCTAATAAACAGTCTGTAATAGGACTAAAAAATGTCTTAAGGAAGCCTACAGAGGAAACCCTAAAGAAACTCTAGAAAAGAAACCCTTTGATAGTTAAGAAGAAGCCCCGAGGAAGAACTGAAAGACCTGAAGGAGTCCTGAAGTTTCTGAAATTTAGCTTCAACTGGAGTTTCTTCTCTCTTCTCTCTCTCTCCTTCATGCTGGTATTGACAAGCTCAACGAGAGACGTAAACCAACTTGCTACATCCTCCTCCTCTTCCTCTTTCCCCCTTCTCCTCCTCCTCCCTCTTCTCCTCCTCCTCCTCCCCTTCTCCTCCTCCTCCTCCCTCCTTCTCCTCCTCCTCCTCCCCTTCTCCTCCTCTTCCTCCCTCTTCTCCTCCTCCTCCTCCCCTTCTCCTCCTCCTCCCCCCCCTCTACCCCCTTGTCAACCCTCCTATATCCCGTCCTTCCCTCTCCCCCCTTTTTTTTCCTTTCTCTCCTCTTCCTTATCCTCCTTTCTTCCTTTTTTCTCCTTCTCCTTCTCTTCCCCTCTCAATCCTCTTTTCCTCCTCCTCCTCTTCGTTCTTGTCATCAACACTCTTGCGTTATCCACATGCAAGACGTACAGATTAAATAGAAGCACAAGGCGAATAAAAAGAGTAACACAGCAAAATACAATAAAACAAGGAGGTGAGGAGTGAGAGAAAGGGGAATACAATAAACAGGAATAAAGAGACAAAAAAGGGGGAAGAAAGAATAGTTTCCGAAATGTAATAAATGGAAGAGGAAAATTTAATAAAGAGGGTAATAAGGGGGGGGAGAGATAAATGATGGAATAAGACATAAACAGAATGGAGGAAAATGTGATGAAATATTTAAGGTACATAAGAAAATCGGGAATAAAGGAGAAAATATGAAAGAAAGATGATAAAAGAGATGTATAAGGTGACAAGGTAAAAGGCTGATAAACGGAGGAGAATAAGTAGATGAAATAATTATGAGAATACTTGGTACTCATTAGGTTATCTCTCTCTCTCTCTCTCCAAACTGTGTTATAATTCTTCCTCCTCCAACAATTGTGTTATGCTTCTCTCCTCCAACACTGTACGTTTCTCCTCCTCCAACACTGTGTTATGCTTCTCCTCTCCAACACTGTGTTATGCTTCCTCCTCCAACACTGTGTTATGCTTTCTCCTCCTCCAACACTGTGTTATGCTTCTCCCTCCTCCAACACTGTGTTATGCTTTCCTCCTCCAACACTGTGTTATGATCTCCTCCAACACTGTGTTAGACTCTCCTCCAACACTGTGTTATGCTTCTCCCTCCTCCAACACTGTGTTATGCTTCTCCCTTCCAACACTGTGTTATGACTCTCCCTCCAACACTGTGTTATGACTCTCCTCCTCCAACACTGTGTTATGCTTCTCCTCCTCCAACACTGTGTTATGCTTCTCCCTCCTCCAACACTGTGTTATGCTTCTCCCTCCTCCAACACTGTGTTATGCTTCTCCCTCCTCCAACACTTTTGTCTCTCCTCCAACACTGTGTTATGTCTCCCTCCTCCAACACTGTGTTATAGCCTCCTCCAACACTGTGTTATGACTCTCCTCCTCCAACACTGTGTTATGCTTCTCCCTCCTCCAACACTGTGTTATGCTTCTCCCTCCTCCAACACTGTGTTATGCTTCTCCCTCTCCAACACTGTGTTATGCTTTCTCCTCCTCCAACACTGTGTTATGCTTCCTCTCCAACACTGTGTTATGCTTCTCCCTCCTCCAACACTGTGTTATGCTTTCCTCCTCCAACACTGTGTTATGCCCTCCTCCAACACACTGTGTTATGCTTCTCCTCCTCCAACACTGTATTATGCTTCTCCCTCCAACACTGTGTTATGCTTCCTCCTCCAACACTGTGTTATGCTTCCTCCAACACTGTGTTATGTCTCTCCTCCAACACTGTTATGCTTCTCCCTCCTCCAACACTGTGTTATGCTTCTCCCTCCTCCAACACTGTGTTATGACTCCTCCTCCAACAATAGTCCCTCCTGTCCACTTATCCATCAATGACATCCTCCTCCTCCCCACATTCCTCCTCTCTTCCCCCCACTCCTCCTCCTCCCCATTCCTCTCTTCCCCCACCCTCCTCCTCCCCACATTCCTCTTCTTCCCCACTCCTCCTCCCTCCCACATTCCTCCTCTTCCCCCCACTCCTCCTCCTCTCTCAACACATGACCAATCCATTTTCCTTCTCATTTATCAAATTTATGAGGCACTTCTCCCTCCGTCCGCCTTACCAACCACCCCCTTCGTCTTGTCGTTGCTGTCCACGCTTCAATCTCCTCCAGTCTCCTCCTCTTTTGTCTTCTCATCTCTAAAATCTCTCCCGTCCTTAAGTGTCCGTGTTTCATGTCCTTAAGTGTCCGTGTTTTACGTGTTTAAGTGTCTGTGTTTTACGTACAGTCAACCAAAGATGCACTGACACTCGCCACCATCTCCTGCTTCCACCTGAGATCACTCGTCGGCAAATTGCTGTTCGACACTACAGCTGCGTCCACCCCATACAACCACGTACTGATAGACATAAGAAAAACTAAAATACAACTGTTGAAAAAATTATCAACAACTCGTAATTGACGTGTATGTGTGTGTGTGTGTGTGTGTGTGTGTGTGTGTGTGTGTGTGTGTGTGTGTGTGTGTGTGTACTGTAACTGTGCTGATAATTCTTGCTATTATGTTTTACAATATAATGAACCACTTATGTCATTTGTTCAGCTCATGGCTCTATATACAACCGTTAATTATTATTATACACACACACACACACACACACACACACACACACACACACTGTATACGTCGCACCCTCCTTATCATATGCAAATTAGATAGTACTATAGTTCCTCACGCCATACAATTTGTTCCTTGTTACGTATGCAAATTAAGTAGACTCACGGCTTATGTGACTTACACTTTAGACGGGACAATGTTGTTTGGTTTAGGCAGTAGAGATATAGTGAAAAGAGAGAAGCTAGCTTCCCCTCCAGTGACTACATTTTTCTGGGACTGTGAACATGTTTCTTCCACATTAATAACCAATCGTGTTCAATTTCTCATCGTTTCTTTACAGGTAAGAACTGACACGTGATGCCCCTCCACCCCCCCCCAGGTGAGAGACACAAGGTGAGGGAAGGAAGTGAATAAATAAGAAGTTAAGGAAAGTGCAGTGAATAAAGGAGTAAGTGAATAATGTTCTGAGGGTTAATATAGTGCAAGAGAGAGTTAGGTAAAGGTAAGGAAGAAGAAGGAGAGAATGAAAGAGAGGGAAAGGTAAGGAGAGAGATAGGAAGAGAGGGTGAAAGAAAGAAAGAAAAAATAAAGAAATATATAGAGAATGAAAGACAAGGAGAGAGAGAATTAGAAAAAATAAAGAGAGAGAACGAGAGATATGAGAGACACGGTGAGAGAAAATTAAGACAGGTAAATACACATAATGAAAGGTAAATTATTATGACGAATCAAGAGTTAAAAATAATTCAGCTGAGTTTTACAATGTGTTTTTTTTTTCATAAGAGCGTCTAATTAACCTGTTTGTTTTAATTTACTTACAAGATTCTGTTTTAATTTACTTATAAGGTCCTGTTTTAATCTACTTACAAGGTCATGTTTTAATCTACTTACAAGGTCCTGTTTTAATCTACTTACAAGGTCCTGTTTTAATCTATTTACAAGTCTGTTTTAATCTACTTACAAGGTCCTGTTTTAATCTACTTACAAGGTCCTCTTTTAATCTACTTACAAGGTCCTCTTTTAATCTACTTACAAGGTCTGTTTTAATCTCTAGTCTTTTAATCTACTTACAAGGTCCTCTTTAATCTACTTACAGTCATTTTTAATCTACAGGTCCTGTTTTAATCTACTACAAGGTCCTGTTTTAATCTACTTACAAGGTCCTGTTTAATCTACTTTACAAGGTCCTGTTTTAATCTACTTACAGGTCCTGTTTATCTACTTACAAGGTCCTCTTTTAATCTACTTACAAGGTCCTGTTTTAATCTACTTACAAGGTCTGTTTAATCTCCAAGGTCCTCTTTTAATCTACTTACAAGGATAATCTTATGAATCCCACTTCTTCCGACCCCCCCCCCTTTTCTATGGTATTATTATGTAGCGCAAATGAGTTCCACAGAATTAGTAGAAAAACAGACGAGGAGGCTCTTGTATATGTCATATTTTTCGTCCACTTCATGTTATTGTGCAGGCTAATTAGTCTCTCAGGTGAAAAAAATAATTATAAGCTGTTTATCCTCCTCATCAAAGACTAGAAAAGTAGTATTTTTTTTTCTCGTACACATGAAGTTATTTTTGGAACTTTGTTGAGGTTAAAGTTCAAGTGACACCATGGAGAGAGTGTTGAACTGAAGGGAACTTATTTGTATAGAAATACATCTTTTTTTTTAAGAACTTGATTAACCTGAGAGTAAATATTTGTGAATGAAAAATATTAAACTTTAGAGAGTTGTATTGTTAATTGAGTTACAGGAAAATATTGAACATGGTTTATGAAGTGGGAGGAAAAAGTGGATTTCTATGCATTTTATCCAATGGAAAAAAAGAGTAATTGAGGAATATGGAAAATCGCGCAAATATTCTTTAAGATAAAATGAGCAAGACAGAGAGAAAGGGAGGAATCTAACTTACTGGACAGGTGAGAGACACGAGGTTGAGTATCCCTGTATTAAAGTACATCTACATAATCTCCTTCAGGGATTCCTACAAGGACTTTAGATGGGTCCTGTGACTATACAAAAGGTCCTACTTGACTCTCGGAGCACCATAGAACAAGAACACATAGGATATTATGTTAGTCAATGGTCTGGATATTGTATAGCAAAGGAGGCTCTTGCGGGTGTGTGTGTGTGTGTGTGTGTGTGTGTGTGTGTGTGTGTGTGCATATAAACGTGAGGTAGTAACCAGGTAAGACATATCTCGCCTACCTAATAAGACCTGATACTACCCTGGAAACACAAAACCTAACTAAGAAAACGCACACACACACACACACACACACACACACACACACACACGTATCACAATCCTCATAAATTCTACAAACAATAACAAGAAACTTCAACGAAACACTTTTATTAATTAGAATGAAACACGGGAATAAAATTTAGCCTGGTATTTTTGTTTCCATTTGTTTCCCGAGTAATAAACGAAATTGATATAATAACGAATGAGTTACAATTTCGACCTGCAAGATTAAATAGATTTTCTTAGGTAATTTAATTAACTACTTGAACGATAGATGAATAAAAAACAAGGTATAGAAAGGTATTTATTATGTCTATAAGAATAGGTGTTACAGAGTTAATAATCCTCTAAGTTAATGAGCTTACTTCCTAATAGGCCCAAGACCCATTAGGCCTTAGTTCTAATGGGCCCTTGTTTTAATGGATGTAGATCCTTTTAGGTCCCGTTATACCCCATCCTCGTAAATTGGTATAGAACCGAATAACACCGTAGTCTATTAGAAATGGAACCGATTTTGAACTCAATCCAATCAGGGCTGGATCCCATAAAAAAACAGATCCCATTCGAACGGATTACCCATTACAATCAGACCCCATTAGTGCTGAGCCCCACTAAAACAGATCACATTCGAACAGATTACCCATTACAATCAGACCCCATTAGTGCTGAGCCCCACTAAAACAGATCACATTCGAACAGATTACCCATTATGATCAGACCCCATTAGTGTTGAATTCCATTAAGATCAGAACCCCCATTAGTGCTGAACCCCACCAAGATCAGACCCCCATTAGTGTTGAACCCCACCAAGATCAGACCCCCATTAGAACTGAATACCCATTACCAGAGCTAGATCCCATTTAACCAACCACCTAAATATATACACATAAGCCTCCTCCCCCCACCACACATTCAGCTTCTCTAACACCAGACGATAGTGAGTCAACACCTGAACTGTGTATCTCATTAGTGTGTCCCTGTAAAGCCCCCAATTACGGTGTAATTCAGGATCCACCTTTGTATTGTGAAGGATTTAGCACACCACAAAGGGTTAAAATCTGGTGTTAATCTGTATTCTGTTAATTACACGTAAATTCTATTCTCTCGGGTGTCAGATTTTGTAATGATGGCGATTTTGTGATTCTCGTGTGTGTGTGTTTGTGTGTAATAATATATAAACAATAATAATTGACGGTTTATTGAAAAAGCTCTGCAGCCCGAAGGCTGAAAATATACATTGGACATAAATGACTTATTACATACATTGGTGGTTTAACAAAAGCCTTCGTTAGAGAAAGGTAAAGGAACATACAGTGAACATACAGATTATTGTAGGTGTTGAACAGCAAAAAGCGTAGTGTATAACTCCTCCCAGATGGTGTTAGGAGGACCTCACGTGGTGTAGTAGTTCCTCACAGATGGTGTTATGAGGGCCTCACGTGGTGTAGTAATTCCCTCACAGATGGTGTTATGAAGGGCCTCACGTGGTGTAGTAATTCCCTCACAGATGGTGTTATGAGGGGCCTCACGTGGTGTAGTAATTCCCTCACAGATGGTGTTATGAGGGGCCTCGTGGTGTAGTAATTCCTCACAGATGGTGTTATGAGGGGCCTCACGTGGTGTAGTAATTCCCTCACAGATGGTGTTATGAGGGGCCTCACGTGGTGTAGTAATTCCTCACAGATGGTGTTATGAGGGCCTCACGTGGTGTGTATTCCTCACAGATGGTGTTATGAGGGGCCTCACGTGGTGTAGTATTCCCTCACAGATGGTGTTATGAGGGCCTCACGTGGTGTAGTAACTCCTTCACATATGGTGTTATGAGGGGCCTCTCGTGGTGTAGTAATTCTCACAGATGGTGTTTATGAGTGAGGTGTGGTTCCAGGCCTTCCCTATCGTAGCACGGATTAACACATCACTGGTTGTTGGGTGTCACAGGCCGTTATCACTGGGTACCTGGACACCTCACTGTGAAGGTCAACAGGTACCACTGTTACTGTTGAGTTGTTCTCACTGACTTAGCACTGTTCACCACCGTTCTCTGTTTAGCACTGGTTCCATTCTTTCCTAAATGAAATAGTAACTTCTGGCGAGAACATGTTGATATTCCGGTGGGGAGGGAGGTTCGGGGGAGGGAGTTGGTATGGGTCACAGCAACAGTTGACCTTGCTGCTGCTCGAGAGGAGCGCCAGGTACGTCTTGACCCTTCGGTGGTCAGGATGTGAATGATGTGTAGTGTGTGTGAGTGTGTGTGTGTGTGTGTGTGTGTGTGTGAGTGTGTGTGTGTGTGTCGGTTTGTATATCAATAAGTATATAAATAATGCTTTCTATAACCACAATTCCCACCCTCTCTTACACCCACCACTTACACCACCACTTAAGATCTCTTACACCCACCACTTAAACCACTACTTACACTCACTACTTGAACCATCACTTACACCCATCACTTAAACCACCACTTAAATTCACCTTTTCAACCACCACTTGCACTCATCACTTGAACCATCACTTACACCCACCACTTAAACCACCAATTACACTCACGACGAAAATCACCACTTACTGTACATTCAGCACGTTAACCACCACTTACACTCACCACTCAAACGACCACTTAAACCACCACTGACACTTGCCACTTAAACCACCACCCACCCACTACTTGAATCTCCACCCACTCACCACTAAAACTACCACTTACACTCACCACTTTAACTACCACTTACACTCGCCACTTAAACCACCAATTACATCCAGAACTTAACCCAACACTTGCACCCACCACTTAAACCACCACTTAGACTCACCACTTACATCCACCACTTATACCACCACTTAGACTCACCACTTACACTCACCACTTGAACCATCACTTACACCCATCACTTAAACCACCACTTACACTCACCACTTAAACCACCATTTACATTCACCACTTGAACCATCACTTACACCCAGCACTTAAACCACCACTTACACTCACCATTTAAACCCCCACTTACATTCACCACCAGACCATCACTTACACTAGCAGATCACCACTTACCACTTAAACCACCACACACACAACACTTAAACCACCACTTACACTCACCACTTGAACCACCACTTACACTTACCATAAACCACCACTTACACTCAACAATCCGCTCCTCTTAAACCACCATTTACACTCACCTTAACCACCACTTACCACTTGAACCATCACTTACACTCACCACTTGACCACACCTTACACTTATCATAAACCACCACTTACACTCACCACTTGAACCATCACTTACAGTCACCACTTAAACCACCACCCAGCACTTAAACCACCACTTACACTCACCATTTAAACCACCACCTTACCATAAACAACCACATACACTCACCATAAACCACCACTGGCCTCTTAAATTACCACTCCCCTCACCACTTAAACCACCCCACACTCACCACTTACCACTTGAACCACTTACCTCTTAAACCACTACTTACACTCACCACTTACACCCATCACTTAAAATCTCTCTTACACCCACCACTTGAACCACCACTGGCCTCTTAATTACCCTCCCACACTCACCATAAACCACCACTTACACTCACCACTTGCCACTTGAACCACCACTTACGAAACAATACATAAATGTTTTCCTGCTCTCCTTACCAGAAGTATTCAATAAGACAGTAGTTGTTGTTGGTGTAGTGTTCAGGGGGACGTATTTCTTACCTCCGTGACACAAGACGTTATTGAGGATGCATTAATACCTCCCAGTCATGGCCGAAATTGTTTTGTTATTGTGGTTGAGAACTTTTTTTTTTTGTTGGTCTTATTGTTGCTGTTGTGTGGTGGGGATTGTTCTCTCTCCTCTCTCTCTCTCCGTATTAATTTATCAGTTTTATTTATGCTGGTATCCCCTCCACCTCCCTCCATCTCTTCTCCTCTCTCGCATCCTTTCAACATAATTAAATTCTAATCTTGGCCGGACAAATTAAATATAGAGATTTCAGGCAGACTCTCTCTCTCTCTCTCTCTCTCTCTCTCTCTCTCAAAGACTTTTATGTTATTCCCACAACTCGGCATGTATAAGCGCTTCTATAACAGGCTCATTCACTTAAGTTATCACAAAGATCGATTTCCAATAGTTCGTAAGTTAAATTTTCAATGTAACTTCCATCATAAATAGGGTTGGAAGAATAATTTAATCGTAAGAGTATTTGTGAATAGGAGAACGTATTTTAGGGAATCTTGACCTAAGTTAAAACAAAATGAGAACTATTTCCTGTTATATCTAAGTCAGAGATTCAATGAGAACGTAAATGCAAAGTGAACTTATCTTATTAGGTAGAGTCTTAAGTGCAAATTTTATCTCCTAACTGGTACTAAGTGAACATACATAGTGAAGGAAGGATTTACTGTTTGTGTCAATATTTATCATCGTAATTTTGTTTATCTTAAGTCAACAGGAAATAATAATTATAAGGACTTTTAAGAATCCGTATTTTTGTCGCAGTGATGAGAGACATTCAGGTAGAATTAAGTGAGACAGTTAAATTCTTCCTCACTTCTCCAGGTAAGAATGATAAAAATGTGATTAAGGGAACAATTGTTTGGAGGATCTGAACCAGGGCGAGTTAAGACAGGGAGAGTTAAGACAGGGAGAGTTAAGACAGGGAGAATAAAAATGATGACAGTGAAGACAGAGACGTTGACCCTCTATGACAGGTAGAGGCTGACGGGAGATTACTTAGTTAGACAGGACCTTAGTTGACAGTAAGTCGCTTACCACCACTACTACCACAGTTATCACCACCACCACCACCACCACCACCACCACCACCACCATAACCACCACCACACCACCACCACCACCACCACCACCACCACCACCACCACCATAACCACCATCACCACCACCACCACCACCACCACCACCACCACCACCACCACCACCACCACACCACCACCACCACCACCACCACCACCCCACCACCGACCACCACTACCACCAACACCACCACCACCAACCACCATAACCACCACCACCACCACCACCACCACCACCACCACCACCACCACCACCACCACCACCACCACCACAACCACCATCCACCACACCACCACCACCACCACCACCACCACCACCATCACCACCACCACCACCACCACCACCACCACCACCACCACACCACCACCACCAACACCACCACCACCCCAACCACCACCACCGCCACCCCACCACCACCACCACCACCACCCACCACCACCATAACCACCGCCACCACCACCACCACCACCACCACCACCACCACCAACACCACCACCACCAAACCACCAACAACACCACCACCACCACCACCACCACCCACCACCACCACCACCACCACCACCAACACCACCACCACCACCATAAACCACCGCCACCACCACCACCACCACCACCACCACCACCACCACCCCACCACCACCACCACAACCACCACCACCACCACCACCACCATACCACCACCATACCACCACCACCACCACCACCACCACCACCACCCCATAAACCACCACCACCACCACCACCACCCACCACCACCACCACCACCACCACCACCACCACCACCACCACCACCACCACCACCACCACCACCACCAAACCACCACCACCACCACCACCACCACCACCAACCACCACCACCACCACCACCACCACCACCACCACCACCACCACCACCACCACCACCAAACCACCACCACCACACCACCACCACCACCACACCACCACCACCACCACCACCACCACCAACCACCACCACCACCACCACCACCACCACCACCACCACCACCACCACCACCACCACCACCACCACCACCACCACCACCACCACCACCACCACCACCACCACCACCACCACCACCACCACCACCACCACCACCACCACCCTACCACCACCACCACCACCATCCCACCACCACCACCACCACCACCCACCACCACCACCACCACCACCACCACCATTACAAGATGCTGTTGCCAGGTTCTTGTTGTAGGTACTATGTCTCACTTAACCTACTGAGAAATGCCTTCTCTCTCTTTCTTCTGTTTCTCTACTTATTCTATTGCACTCTCTCTCTCTCTCTGTCTCAATAGGTATGTCTGTCTGTCTTTCTTGCTGTCTATCTGTCTGTCCTCTCCCCTCTCTTTCTTTCTTTCTTCTTTCTTTCTATCTTTCTTTCCTTCTCTTTGTCTCCCTGTCTCTCTCTCCATTTTATTTTCTTTCTTTACTCTCTGTTTATCAGTTCTCTCTCTCTCTCTCTCTCTCTCTCTCTCTCTCTCTCTCTCTCTTCATAGTTTCAGTACCTTATTTACCTACCCTTTACTCAACCACACCATCCCTTCATCAGCTTGTTTTGAGTGATTCCTGATTGTGTGAGCAAATGTTCATTGAAACCATCAAAGGCTGAAAACACCATTCATTGTTAACCTCCTTCCAATCCTCCTATTCAACTCTTTCAATTCTTCTTTTTTTTTTTTGGTCAAAGGTTCTCGTTTCAGTCTTATTGTCTTGTTGTCATTAATTTTATGTTTTTCTGTCTATTTCACTTGTCTTGAGAGTGTCTATAATTCTGTGTATTCATTTTGACTTCCAGGCTCTCTCTCCAGTTTTGTTCATCCAGGTCTGTCTATTCAGTTCCGTCAATCCAGTTTTTACTATTCAAGGAGCTCAGTCTATGTGTTTTCTCTATTCACTTAATCCCTATCTAAGCTTGCTCCCAACCTCCTCCTAGTATAATCTTCGACTTATTCTGTGTCATCTATCCTCGCTCCAGTTTTAGCTATTACCACCCTGTAATCCCTATCCCCGCTCTAGTTAAGCTTGATACCACCCTGTAATCCCTATCCCCTCTGGTGGCTTGATACCACCCTGTAATCCCTATCCCCTCTGGTAGCTTGATACCCACCTGTAATCCCTATCCCCGCTCTGGTAGCTTGATACCACCCTGTAATCCCTATCCCGCTCTGGTGCTTGATACCCTTGTAATCCCTATCCCTTTCATTAAGTATACCACCCTGTAATCCCTATCCTCGCTCCAGTTAAACCTTCTTATTTTGTGGCTCTCTCCTCCTTCCTTCACACCCATCCTCATCCTGACTTACCCCGTATTCATCCTAATATCCTCAATACTTCCTGACCTGCTTTCATCATCCGTTTTCATTCTTCTTTCATCACTCCCACCACCCACCTTGTCTCCATTACCCCCACACCCCTCCATCATCTACCCCTTCCTTCATCCCCACCTTCCCTCCATCACCCCACCTTCCCTCCATCACCCCACCTTCCCTCATCCCACACCTTCCTTCCATCACCCCACCTTCCTTCCATCACCCACCTTCCTTCATCTCACACCTTCCCTTCCATCACCCCACCTTCCTTCATCACCCACCTTCCCTCCATCACCCCACCTTCCTTCATCACCCCACCCCTCCATCATCACTTCACCCTATCATCACCCCACCTATTCCATCACCCCACCTTCCTTCCATCACCCCACCTTCCATCATCACTTCCCACCTTCCTCCATCTTCCTTCCTCATCCTTACCCATCCTTCTTACCTTCCTCAATCCATTCCTTCCATCTTCACCCACCCCTTCATCACCCACCACCTTCCTTCCATCCCACCTTCCTCCATCACCACCTTCCTTCATCACCCACCTTCCCTCCATCATCCACCCTTCCTCCCATCTTCCTTCCCCTCCATCATCTACCTTCCTCCATCACCCACCTTCCCTTCATCCACCCTCCCCCATCACCACCTTCCCTCCATCATCCTTCCTCCATCACCCTTTCCTCCATCACCCACCTCCCTCCATCACCCCACCCCTCCTTCCATCACCCCCACCCTCCCTCCATCACCCACTATTGACTATGTTTCTTCTTTTAAATATCTTGGTGTTTCCGTCCCTTGTACCCTACCTGCCATACAACAGCTAACCCGCCAATGTGACTGACAGACTGAGAATCTCTTAGAGTGTGGCAGTACAGCCACCTATGGTGCTATATTTAATTGTTAAAACAATGTACCTAGGCAAAATCTCTGATGATTAGCACCAGCCCTGTCATTCGTGACAGAAAGCGAAGCAAGCTCAAAAAATGCAAAATAACCCTCCAGGTATCTAAGATGTCCCATGATCACTATACACTTGTATGTGAAAAGACTTAAGTATCCCAGTGTTGAAGATAAAATAATTGAAGTCAACCTCATGGCCTGAGCTTTCTGTGATCTTATAACATTGTTTCTTAAAATTGCTAGAATGTATGAACCATGGGCTACTGAGTAAATGATCAACTACCTCTACACATATGAAGATGTTTGAACTAGACCACCTGTACAAGTTGAAACACAACAGCGCTTCCTGCCACCCTGGCGGACAGTTCCCTTCGATATCACAATCCGACATATCCGCCTAAAAATTATTATACCAAAGCATTTATCTCCCAACACACTGCCAGTGAGAGCTCTGACACATACACACTCTACAGACTGATGATAATATCACACAGACCATCTACACTGATGATCTCTACCCGCCTGTGGGGCGGAAGTACACTATTGTATTTCACCTGACATTAACCATATTGAAAAATTGCATTAACAACTGGGCATCCACTCTACAAACTGAATTAGTTGCCATACTCACGCTATTAAATTCATTGAAACCACTGTTACTGACAGTCTCATCATCACTGACTCTCTATCCTCACTACTTCCCTCATCTCAGTTGTCACGCCTTCTTGTCTCTAAACCAGTCACAAATATCGTGCCTTGTTATTGAAGTGTCAAGTCTTATTGTGTCCCTATAGACCTCTGCATTAAACCTTGGTAGCGCCTCAAGCTCATCTACTTTCCTTTCTACATAAACCAGTAGGTATCACATTTAATGCATGTTATTAAGTTTGTGTAAACAAAATGCACAGGCACTAATCGTCCATACTTACCATGATAGAATGTATCCGTGGCTTGTAGAACATGAGCATGCAAGATCACTGATTACAGATTTTGTAACCGCTGAGTAAGTGAGAATATAGTACTGTATGTTTCTCAGCAGATGTAAACAAAAAGTAAGTGTGTGTCCATACATATACCATATTACTCGTCCTCGACTGTGTGAAGATAGAACCTTTGAGAACAGGTCCAGCTTACACTGTGTGTAAATTGCCTTACCACTTCATCTCTAATGTAAAATAGCCGACATATTAAAATTGTATCCACTTTTGCACTTAGTAACTATATCAATTCTCATGTACAGAACCAAATACGCAATGTGCTTGAATACCTCTCACGTAAATGTGAAAAAGTGTGAGGCCAGACATACTGCCTCACACGCCTGTACTCCCGCATTTGTGAATAAGTACACCTTTATGTATAGAACTAAACAAATAATGTAAATGAAAAACTGTGTAACATTCAGTGCCATAATATCCTGACAACGGGGTTAATTATTATGACCCTTTGTAAACTCTACTCTGTAATCCTTTTGCGCTACCGCTCACAGAATGAATGTAGAAGTGACACAATAAGTAGCCGCTGTAAGCAAAATCAAAAAATCAAATCCAACCCACCCTCCCTCCATCACCCTCACCCCATCACCCACACCCTCCCACCTACCCTCCATCCCCCCTCCCCATCATCACCTCCCCATCACCCACACCTCCCCCATCCCCCCCACCTACCCTTCATCACCCACCTCACCCATCACCCACACCCTCCCTCCATCACCCACCCTCCCACCATCACCCACATCCTCCCTCCATCACCCACCCTCCCATCACCCACCTCCTCCATCACCCCACCTACCTCCATCACCTCCCCCATCACCCCTCCCCCATCACCCACCTACCCTCCATCACCCACCTCTATCACCCCACCCTCCCCCATCACCTACCTCCATCACCTCCTCACCCACCTCCCCTCCCATCACCCCTCCTCCATCACCCACCCTCCTCCCCCTCCCTCCACTCACCCCCTCCCCATCACCCACCCCTCCCCTCCACCCCACCCTCCCTCCATCACCCCTCCTCATCACTCCCACACCCTCCCCATCACCCCACCTCTCCATCACCCCCACCCTCCCCTCCATCACCCAACACCATCCCCATCACCCCCCTCCCCCATCACCCCCACCTATCCCATCACCCCACCTCCACCATCACCCCCACCTACCCCATCACCCCCACCTACCTCCCCATCACCCCCACCCCATCACCCACTCTCCCCTATCACCCCACCCTCCCTCCATCACCATCCCCCTCCCCCCACCCTCCCTCCATCACCCCTCCCATTACCCAACCCTTCTATCACCCACCCTCCTCCATCACCCCCTCCCACCCACCCTCCCCCATCACCCTCCCCTCATCATCCACCCCTCCCCACACCCACCTCCCCATCACCCAACCCTCCCCATCACCCCACCTCCCTCCATCACCCACACC
The DNA here is from genome assembly GCF_018991925.1 of Homarus americanus. Lineage (NCBI taxonomy): Eukaryota > Metazoa > Arthropoda > Malacostraca > Decapoda > Nephropidae > Homarus > Homarus americanus. The sequence goes on along the minus strand of NW_024728663.1, from coordinate 420,759 downwards.
CTCCCATCACCCACATCCTCCTTCATCACACCTCCCCATCATCCACCCTCCCCATCACTCCCACCTGCCTCCATCACCCCACCCCTCCCCCATTATCCATACCCTCCCCCATCACCCCACCTACCCCCATCACCCCCTCTCCTCCATCACCCACCTCCTCCATCACCCCACCTACCCCCCATACCCCACATCCTCCCATCACCACACCCTCCCCATCACCCACCCTCCCCATCACCCACCCTCCCATCACCCACCCTCCTCATCACCCACACCCCTCCCCATCATCCCACCCCTCCCCCATCATCCACACCTCCCCCATCATCCCACACCCTCCCCAACACCCACACCCTCCCTTCATCACCCCCACCCTCCCCCCATCACCCCACCTACCCTCCATCACCCACCCCTCCCACCTACCTCCATCACCCATCCCAGCACCCACCTCCCCATCACCCCACCTACTCCCATCCACCTCCCCCATCACCCCACCTCCCCCCATCACCTCCCCCATCACCCACCTACCCCATCACCACCCCTCCCATCCCCCCTCCCCATCACCCCCTCCCCATCCACCCTCCCATCCCCACCTACCCCCATCCCCTCCCATCACCCCTCCTCCTGCCATCCTGTCTGAGGTTCAGGACAAGCGTGACAGTGATGTTTTTCCTCCTCCTCCTCCCACCTCCTCCCCTTCCTCCTTCTCCGCCTTTAATTCCAGGAATTTTAGTGGTATTTGGGGTCGTAATTCCAAATCCTGACCTAAAATCCAGTTATTTTACTAAGACCTACTTCCCAAATTTATACTCCTAAATTAAAGTCTTATAAATTCTACTTCGTATTTTAATAAATTTAAGGACCACAATACCAAAGTTTAGGTTAAATTCCAGGAAATTCTGTGTATTTAATTTTCCAGTGATTAGTTTCAAATATTTACCTAAATTCCATTAAATTCTGGGTATTTATAATTTGTCTTTCATTCCAAAATCTAGAACAAATTCTAATAAATTCAAGATCTTCCGATAAATTACAAGTATCTCCAGGCTCTCCGTAGTCTAGTAATTCTAGGTCTTCCAGTCAATTCCAAATTCTAATGAGAGGTCTTCGGTTGGTTGAAATCTTGATAAATTTCAGCTCCATATTCCAGATCTTGGAATATTTTGGGTTTTAATTTAATTTTTATTATTTTTGTAGATTACGTCTTAATTCCGGGTCATGTAGTAAATTCCGTCTTAATTCCAGGTCATGTAATAAATCCCGTCATAATTCCGGGTTATATAGAAAATTCTTGGCCATAAGTCAGACATTTTGGTGGATCTCTCGCCTGCCATCTGAAAGCTGTGTGGTTCAAAGCCTTCAGGAGCAATATGTGTGTACGTGTCACACCTCAATGTGGGTTTCTGTGTATGGCAAACAGGATGATTCATTTTGTTTTTTAGGATGAACTTCTCTGCATTTATTGTTTTGTTTTTTAAGGTGAACTATACTGCATTTATTGTTTGTTTTTAGAATGAACTATACTGCATTTATTGTTTTGTTTTTTAGGTAACTATACTGCATTGTTTTGTTTTAGGTTGAACTATACCATTTATTGTTTTGTTTTTAGGATGAACTATACTGCATTTATTGTTTTGTTTTTTTGGTGAACTATACTGCATTTATTGTTTTGTTTTGGTGAACTTTCTGCATTTGTTTTGTTTTAGGGTGAACTATACTGCATTTATTGTTTTGTTTTTTAGGATGAACTATACTGCATTTATTGTTTTGTTTTTTAAGATGAACTACTGCATTTATTGTTTTGTTTTTAGGGTGAACTATACTGCATTTATTGTTTTGTTTTTTGAGTGATATACTGCATTTATTGTTTGTTTTTAGGGTGAACTATACTGCATTTATTGTTTTTTTTAGGGTGAACTATACTTTTTATTTTTTTATAACTATACTGCATTGTTTTGTTTTAGTGAACTCATTTATTTTTTTTTAGGGTGAACTATACTGCATTTATTGTTTTGATTTTTAGGGTGAACTATACTGCATTATTGTTTTGTTTTTTTAGATGAACTATACTGCATTTATTGTTTTGTTTTTTAGGTGAACTATACCATTTATTGTTTTGTTTTTAGGAGTGAACTATACTGCATTTATTTGTTTTGCTTTTTAGGAGTGAACTATACTGCATTTATTGTTTTGTTTTTGGATAACTATACTGCATTTATTGTTTTGCTTTTTTAGAGTTACTGCATTTATTGTTTTGTTTTTAGGGAACTATCTGCATTATTGTTTTGTTTTTATTTGACTACTGCATTTATTGTTTTGCTTTTTTAGGTGAACTATACCATTTATTGTTTTGTTTTTAGGGTGAACTATACTGTTTTTAACTCTGCATTATTATTTTTTTTTAGTATCTGCATTATTATTTGATTTTTTGGTGAACTATACTGCATTTATTATTTTGTTTTTAGACATTCTCATTTTTTGTTTTCTTGGTGAACTATACTCATTATTGTTTTGCTTTTTAGGGAACTTATCTCATTTGTTTTTGTTTTTAGATAACTATACCATTTATTGTTTGTTTTTAAGATGAACTATACTGCATTTATTGTTTTGATTTTTAGAAGTGACTATACTGCATTTATTGTTTTGCTTTTTAGGGTGAACTTCTGCATTTATTGTTTTGTTTTTTAAGATGAACTTTACTGCATTTATTGTTTTGTTTTAGGGTACTATCTGCATTTATTTTTTTGATTTTTAGGTGAACTATACTGCATTTATTGTTTTGCTTTGATATACCATTTGTTTTTGTAACTATACTGCATTTATTTGTTTTTTAGGTGAACTATACTGCATTTATTGTTTTTTTTAAGAGATGAACAGCATTTATTGTTTTGTTTTTTAGGATGAACTATACTGCATTTATTGTTTTGTTTTTTAGGTGAACTATACTGCATTTATTGTTTTGTTTTAAGGTGAACTATACTGCATTTATTGTTTTTGTTTTTTAGGATGAACTATACTGCATTTATTGTTTTTGTTTTTTGGTGAACTTCACTGCATTATTATTTTGCTTTTAGGGTGAACTATACTGCATTTATTGTTTTTTTTTAGATGAACTCTGCATTTATTGTTTTGTTTTTTAGGGTGAACTATACTGCATTTTTTTGTTTTTAGGATGAACTATACTTTATTGTTTTGATTTTAAGGTGAATATACTGCATTTATTGTTTTGTTTTTTAGGAGTGATATACTGCATTTGTTTGATTTTAGGTGAACTATACCATTTATTGTTTTGTTTTTGGTGACTATACATTTATTGTTTTGTTTTTTAAGGTGAACTATACTGCATTTATTGTTTTGTTTTCTAGATGAAACTTCTGCATTTATTGTTTTGTTTTTAGGTGAACATCTGCATTTATTGTTTTTTTTTTAGGGTCTATACTGCATTATTGTTTTGTTTCTAGGATGAACTTACTGCATTTATTGTTTTGTTTTTAGGTGAACTACCTGCATTTATTGTTTTGTTTTTTAGGTGAACTATACTGCATTTATTGTTTTGTTTTTTAGGGCGAACTATACTGCATTTATTGTTTTGTTTTTTAGGTGAACTATACTGCATTTATTGTTTTGTTTTTTTAGGCTAACTATACTGCATTTATTGTTTTGTTTTTTAGGTGAACTATACTGCATTTATTGTTTTGTTTTTTAGGGCGAACTATACTGCATTTATTGTTTTGTTTTTTTAGGGTGAACTATACTGCATTTATTGTTTTGCTTTTAGGGTGAACTATACTGCATTTATTGTTTTGTTTTTTAGGCTGAACTATACTGCATTTATTGTTTTGTTTTTTTAGGCGAACTATACTGCATTTATTGTTTTGTTTTTAGGTGAACTATACTGCATTTATTGTTTTGATTTTTTAGGGCTGAACTATACTGCATTTATTGTTTTGTTTTTTAGGGTGAACTATACTGCATTTATTGTTTTGTTTTTTAGGTGAACTATACTGCATTTATTGTTTTGTTTTTTGGATGAACTATACTGCATTTATTGTTTTGTTTTTTTAGGTGAACTATACTGCATTTATTGTTTTGTTTTTTTAGGTGAACTATACTGCATTTATTGTTTTGTTTTTTAGGATGAACTATACTGCATTTATTGTTTTGTTTTTTTAGGGTGAACTATACTGCATTTATTGTTTTGTTTTTAGGTGAACTATACTGCATTTATTGTTTTGTTTTTTAGGATGAACTATACTGCATTTATTGTTTTGTTTAGGGTGAACTATACTGCATTTATTGTTTTGTTTTTAGGATGAACTATACTGCATTTATTGTTTTGATTTTTGAGCTGAACTATACTGCATTTATTGTTTTGATTTTTTAGGGAACTATATTTATTGTTTTGATTTTTAGTGAACTATACTGCATTTATTGTTTTGTTTTTTAGGGTGAACTATACTGCATTTATTTTTGTTTTTTTTAGGGTGAACTATACTGCATTTATTGTTTTGTTTTCTAGATGAACTATACTGCATTTATTGTTTTGTTTTTTAGGTGAACTATACTGCATTTATTGTTTTGTTTTTTTAGGGTGAAGCTATACTGCATTTATTGTTTTGTTTTCAGATGAACTACACTGCATTTATTGTTTTGTTTTTAGGTGAACTACACTGCATTTATTGTTTTGTTTTAGGTGAACTATACCATTTATTGTTTTGTTTTTTAGGCTAACTATACTGCATTTATTGTTTTGTTTTTTAGGTGAACTATACTGCATTTATTGTTTTGTTTTTTAGGGCGAACTATACTGCATTTATTGTTTTGTTTTTAGGGCGAACTATACTGCATTTATTGTTTTGTTTTTTAGGATGAACTATACTGCATTTATTGTTTTGTTTTTTAGGCTAACTATACTGCATTTATTGTTTTGCTTTTTTAGTGAACTACTGCATTTATTTTGTTTTTTAGGGTGAACTATACTGCATTTATTGTTTTGTTTTTTAGGCTAACTATACTGCATTTATTGTTTTGTTTTTTAGGTGAACTACACTGCATTTATTGTTTTGATTTTTAGGTTAAATTATAGCATTTATTGTTTTGTTTTTTAGGGCGAACTATACTGCATTTATTGTTTTGCTTTTTTAGTGAACTATACTGCATTTATGGTTTTGTTTTTTTAGGTGAACTATACTGCATTTATTGTTTTGATTTTTAGGGTGAACTATACTGCATTTATTGTTTTGTTTTTTTGGGATAACTATACTGCATTTATTGTTTTGTTTTTTTAGGATGAACTATACTGCATTTATTGTTTTGTTTTTTAGGTGAACTATACTGCATTTATTGTTTTGCTTTTTAGGTATGTACTAATAGTTTTGTTTTTTTTAGATGAACTATACTGTCATGTTTGTTTTTTTAGGGTGAACTATACTGCATTTATTGTTTTGCTTTTAGTACTATAATGCATTTATTGTTTTGATTTTTAGGCGAACTATACTGCATTTATTGTTTTGATTTTAGGGTGAACTATACTGCATTTATTGTTTTGATTTTTTAGGTGAACTATACTGCATTTATTGTTTTGTTTGTTTAGGTGAACTATACTGCATTTATTGTTTGTTTTTTTAGGGTGAACTATACTGCATTTATTGTTTTGTGATGAACTACACTGCATTTATTGTTTTGTTTTTTAGGGTGAACTATACTGCATTTATTGTTTTGTTTTTTTTAGTGAGCTATGCATTTATTGTTTTGTTTTTTAGGATGAACTACACTGCATTTAGTTTTGTTTTTTAGATACTACTATTTAGTTTGTTTTTAGGGTGAACTATACTGCATTTATTGTTTTGTTTTTTGGGTGAACTATACTGCATTTATTGTTTTGTTTTTTAGGTGAACTATACTGCATTTATTAGTTGTTTTTTAACGAACTAAAATTTCATTATTGTTTTGTAAGTAATTATACTGTTTGTTTTGTTTTTGTAAAGAACTATACTGTTTATTGTTTTGTTTTTTAGAGGAACTATACTGCATTTATTGTTTTGTTTTTTAGGGTGAACTATACTTTTTGTTTTTTTTTGAACATACGCATTTATTGTTTTGTTTTTTAGGGTGAACTACACTGCATTTAGTTTGATTTTTGGTTAAAACTATACTGCATTTATTGTTTTGTTTTAGGCGAACTATACTGCATTTATTGTTTTCTTTTTTAGTGAACTATACTGCATTTTATTTTGTTTTTTAGGGTGAACTATACTGCATTTATTGTTTTTTTTTTTAGGCGAACTATACTGCATTTTGTTTTTTGTTTTTTAGGGTGAACTATACTGCATTTATTGTTTTGATTTTTTAGGGTGAACTATACTGCATTTATTGTTTTGTTTTTTGAACCATACTCATTTTATTGTTTTTCTTTTTTAGGGTAACTATACTGCATTTATTGTTTTGTTTTTTAGAGCGAACTATACTGATTTATTGTTTTGGCTTAGGATGAACTATACTTACATTTATTGTTTTTTTTTTTTAGTAATCACACGCATTTATTGTTTTGATTTTTGTGGTAACTATACTGCATTTAGTTTTTTAGATGAACTAATGCATTTATTAGGTTTTTTGAATATACTGCATTTATTGTTTTGTTTTTTGTACAGCATAATTTGTTTGCTTTTGTTTTTTAGGGCGAACTATACTGCATTTATTGTTTTGTTTTTAGGGTGAACTATACTGCATTTATTGTTTTGTTTTTTAGGATGAACTATATTTTATTATTTGTTTTTTAGGATAACTATAATGTATTGTTGTTTGTTTTTTTAGGATGAACTATACTGCATTTATTGTTTTTTTTTTAGGTGAACTATACTGCATTTATTATTTTGTTTTTAGGATGAACTATACTGCATTTATTGTTTTGTTTTTTTAATTTTTGTATAAATTGTCTTTTTTTTAAAACGGATTATTTGGAGAAAAAAACTACAAGTATTTGGATAACCAATTCGGAATGTAAACTTTTTCATACATAAAATTGGTTTCTGCACTATGAACAGTGAAAACATTCAGCTGGAAAAAGTAATTGTGGAAACTCAAACAATAGGTAAACTGTTTGCTATAATAAACTATAGTGAAACTCCATAGGTAAACTGTCAATGTACACAGTCAAATATACATACTAACACAAACACACAGTACAGTACAATAAACGTCCAGTTTAATCATCATTATTATGAAATATAAAATTCTTCCTTAATAAAGGTCATAATGGCCAATAATGGTTGTCCAGCTATGAAATACGTGAAGAATATGACTGAAATGTTTATTATATTAGTAAGAACTGTGTATATTAAATGGTCGTTTAGTCAAATTGGTTCTAGTTCTAATAATGCCCAGAAAAACGGGTTAGTCTTAACGTCTCAAAAAGTATGGTTCTTAATAACAAAGTCCCATTCTAATAGAGCCCAGGAATAATGGGTTATAGTTCTAATAGAGCCCAGGAATAATTCATGGGTTCCAGTTCTAATAGAGCCCAGGAATAATGGGTCCCAGTTCTAATAGATCCTATAATGGGTCCTTTTCTTATTAAACCTCAGTAATATTGGGCTTCAGTTGTAATAGAGTGATATTTGACCCAAGTCCTAATAGAAAAGCCATAAAGGGCCCTGTCCTTAGGATTTGTGCATGTTAGGGATATCTTAAGACTAAGATTAATGAAGTGACAAAAATTTTAAAAATTCTACATGCTGTGAAATGAGGAAAAATTCTCTAAAAACTGTAAAATTAGGACAAAATGTTGTAAAATTCTGTGAAATAATGACAAAATGCTGTAAAGTGCAGGGAACTTGAATCAATTTGAAAAAATAACATAAAAAACACCAAATACGAAAAAAAAACGAAACTGAGGAAGAAAAAAATCTGACGTATAAAAACCATAAACCTTCAAATAAATATAAAAAATCTGCGAACATATTCTGTACTATAATTACTTGTCGTCCGTAAGATTCCTTCTCCACAATTTTCTTTGCAGGAGATTAATGAGGAGTTGCAGAGGATAGTAGGTAGTGATGAAGCGCCTTCCCCTGTAAATGTAACTTTTACTGGGCACATGGCCTGATTTCAGAGGTGGGGGAAGGAGGAGGGAGAGAGAGAGGGTGAAGCTGACTCCCTGACTTCTGAGAAGAGGAGGGTTTTGTTGTGTGGAAGGGAGAGAAAGGGAGAGGGAGAGAAAGAGGATTACATGTCTCTTTTACTGTGTGTGTGTGTGTGTGGTAGAGG
>NW_024728663.1:352500-407500 GCF_018991925.1 Homarus americanus | reverse complement strand
AGGTGAGGAGGGGATCCATGAACTCGGAAGCAATTTTTAACCTTTTTATAAGTTAGAAAAGGTTAGGTAAGGTTTCAAAGATCTGTTTGGTGTTTTTCGTATTTTACCCCACATTTTCCCTCTACTTCGAAGCCCTACCCACTTTGAGCAAACCAATATGGTTGGTCATTGGGAAGGTCTTATCGTTTAAAATACTTGAAAAATATAAATTTGCACCGGAAACGCCATAAAAGAAAATCGAATCCCAACTAAAAAGAAAACCAGTAAAGCATATTGCCAAATGTCTAAGATGATCACAAGTGCACGCAATGGGGTCTATTGTTGTTGTGACATGATCGGCTTAGGTCTCTTACTCAGTCATATATCAGTCGCAGGGATTGGCCGAGAGGCATTACCCACATGAATCTGACCTATATATAGTGTCAATGAATATGATGCATTCTTTGTGTACGAACCTCTGTCCTGTATGGCAGTGAAAAGTGACATTACCCACATGAATCTGACCGACGTATATGTATGTATGTGTGCGTGTGTGCATGTATATGTACGTGTACATGTATATGTGTATGTATATACGTATATGTATGTATATGTGTGTGTGTGTGTGTGTACATATATGTATATGTACTGTCAATGAATATGATGCAACTCTTTGTGTACGAACCTCTGTCCTGCATGGCAGTGAACAGTGACATTATCCATTTGAACCTGACCTATATACATTTATAGTTGTTAATGAATATGATGTATTTCTTTGTGTGTGAACCTGTGTGACAGTGAGACGTGATACCACCCTCAGTGTCAAGACCTGACTGAATTACTCAGAATAGGCAAACTGTACTACAAGCTCTGCCAATAAATTTGTTAAACTAAAAACCGCCATCTGTCGGCATTTTACAAATTATTACCAGAGTTCGTATGAACATCAAAGCTAAGTTATGAACCGTTAGTGAATCGTTCTTACGGTAGTTCGTATGGATTGCAGCTCTCCAGGCAGTTATGAACTTCGTATCTCAGCAGTGTTAGTGAATCTCGGCTCTCGTGAAGATGGCAGGTTATTGAAGTTCTCAGGGAAGAATGACATTCTTAATAAATATATACATTATGCCCTTGATCATTATGACAACATAAATTTCAATAAATTTTACAAGCATATCAATAACATGCTCATACTAGAATATTTATTACATAAAATAAATATGATATAACAAATAAAAAGCCGCTTATTTTTCAATCGAAAGGCACAACAAAAGCCTCTTATGGGCGAGATACAACAAACAAATGCAGTATTGCGATATATAGTCAAAGCTGATGCGACCCAAGTGACATCGTCCACCATCAGCTAATTTTTTTCCCGGCGGCGGCAATGTAAGGAACTGTTTCACGCCCTATTTTTACTAAAAGATTGGCTCACTTGTTTTAATATGAATTTACATATTTTAGTGTGGTGTTCTAACCCCCTCCCCCACAAGAGTCACAGATTCAGAGCAGTGCACGCAACTCTTCCCACTTCCCAAACGACCGAATGAGCGGTTACTCAAACTATAGCGACCCGGTAATGCCATCAACCTCCCTGTAGTGAGAGGTACACCGGGCGGCCAAAACTGAGGACTGGATGATGGTGGGATAATAAATGCGCCCTGTGGAGTTATGGTCTTCAGTTTGTACCATGACACCATCAAAATGGCACCTTACCAGATGTGCTTTCTAAGGAAGAAAGTGCTTACAAGATAGGCACAAAAAGTGGAATAACTGTTCCCACACGGTGTAGCTATCGAGGCGAAGGGTTTAGAAAGTGCCACTGTAGCAGTAGCGGGAGAGACAGTTTCTATCTGATTCACCCACCAGTCACCGTAAGTTTCGGTGTCACGTGACTAAGTCTAGTGGCTCTAACCACTCAGTGTTGCTCTCGGTGTCATGTGATACTTGCATGCTCAGTTTCGTTTTTAGTTGGCTTGGCTAAATGGTTAGTAGCAAGATGGTTTCTCTTTGCACTGGTGTTCTATTTGAAAACGAAGCCGCTGCCATTGTCACTTTTAAGGCTCATGGTATTCTGCCAAGCTCTGGAAGGATATGAAGAGTTGGGTGCTTTATGCCGGCAATAAGAAGGAACATTTTTCTCTGAACATGTTCCAAGCGGAATACAGAGATCACAAGACTATACTCTACCACTTACTCTTACAAGTAGCATTACTTTATCTTCTAGCATCTGCTTATTAAGGTCAGTTTTTATTAAGGTAGTAGGTAGTAGGCAGTTACCAAACAGGGAGGTACTACTGCCTGGGAAGATATTGGAGGCATAATGTGTTGTCTAATGGTAGACCCTGCTGCCATATGGCATCACGAAAATTGTGACTAAGTCCCAGGTTGCTGAGCTGACTTTCTGCCACATTTACACACAATTAATTTCGAATCCTGGCGGGTTGAGGTGTTGATTGTATGTAGAAGTCCGCGTGCTTTATTGGGCTAATGAAATATATATGGATCCTCGTGTTTCGAAGCCGGATTTGGTAAAACGTTACTCTGACCACCTACGTGATAAGGGTAGTCCCCATTAGAGGTTCACGGCGCCTTAAGCTCGTTGAACAGGCTTTGTGTGAAATATAACAGTCTAGGACTACTTTTGTATCCTGGTGGTCCAGCGGTTAGCGTTCCACGGTCACAGTCATGGGCTCGTGGGCCGTGGGTTCGAATACTGGAGGGTTGAGGTGTTGATTGTATGTAGAAGTCCGCGTGCTTTATTGGGCTAATGAAATATATATATATATATAGTGTGGGTGATAGCATGATAATTTGCACACAACTGCAGGAAAGGAAGGGGCTGATAATTATAAAGTAAATCCTGGATGAAAATCGGCCTACCCTCGAGGTCGACAGTGCAGGGGTGATGGAGGGTCCCGATACACTGTGTCCGGTTGTAGCTTAACGTCACCAGATAATGAGGGATCATAACACCTCAACATGTGAAAGACTCAAGGTAAGCAATTTTAACTTAATCACTGCTCGGTTAACCTTTCATAATTGTTAGTTCCCAAGTTGCGGACTTACAGAAACAACAGTCATCATGTTTGTTCACATAATATTAATGATGTAAAATTTTGATACATTACAACATAACATTAATGACAGGTGTCGTGTATCATATAAGAAAAAGCTACAATCAATAAGTTTTTCCAAACAATGACCCAACATAATGTGGAAATTTGCGTGGTAACGTTCTCTATACATTCACGATCAGGTAGTACAGGCTTATAGTAACCAAATATTGTTTTCTACAGTATTAGTTTCAAAATGTTTTTGTTTTTTAATTATAACTTAAGTTTACTCTCACATTAATGGTTTGTGTAAAAAGTCGCCAGGCGTGACCAGCTCCACCTGTTGGAACACTCCGGGCAACTATACTAGACGTTGAAAATCAAACTGAACCAGAGGACTCACGGGGTTCGCTCCAGCGGTTCATTCTAATCGCCGAGGACACGGACTTTTCGAGGTGACTGTATATAAGCAAACAATGGTCGTATTTAAATGATTTCTGTCTAAAAACTATAATCCATAAATCATCGGTACGAGTTGGGCAAAAATACAATCACATATTTATGGAATGGATGGTAGAAATAAAAACGTATACGGCTTATGACGGGAGTCTACGCTAAAGACAAGGTCGTTCTCTAGACACGTTTTCTATGAAAAGGAAGTTTCTCGAGAGATGGCGCGGCAGTCAGGCGGCGAACAAAAATTGAATAAAATACAGTATTAGTTCTTCCATATATATATATATATATATATATATATATATATATATATATATATATATATATATATATATATATCTTCGTTGCTCTCCTACGTACCAGTAGTACTGTCTCACCCAAAAGTTCGTTAACTCTCCCAGCCAGCTATTGCTACACTGCCTGCCTCGGATGTATGAAACTGTCTCAGTACCAACCAGAACATGAAACCGATACGAATGAATCTAAAGGTTAGAAGTAACAGACTCAAGTTCATACATCTGAAGCAGGCAGTGCAGCAATAGCTGGCTGGGAGAGTTAACGAACTTTTGGGTGAGACTGTACCACCTTGTCGCAGCTGGCTGCTAGTGTTTGTCTGGCTGTCCAGGAGGGTGGAGTGCTATTTTTTTGTGTTTGTGCGCACTTGTCCTCCTTTCTGCCCCCTGGTGCCCACCCCCTGGGCTTCTTATACGACTATGGTGGGGAATAGTCACTTATCCAAGGAACAGATTGCGTGAATGATCGATCTGTACAACGTTGGATTAGGAATTTCAAGGGTGGAGGAGGGGTGGCAACACCGGTCCATGCTTCACGCCCTGGGAGGGTCAGGAAAACTTCATGTTCTATAATAGTAATCTAAAGGCAAGTTGAGTCAACTCCAAGACTAACTGCAAGGGACTTAGAGGAACAGAACTAAAGGATCTAAGGTGAAGTCTCAGTTAGGACTGTTCACTGGCGCCTTCACAACGACCTGAAGTATCGCAGCCACCGCCCCAGAAGGAGCCACTTTTCACCACCCTTAAGCACCGAGAGCAAAGGGTCGACTTTAGCAAGAAATATCAAGCGTGAACCTTAAACATGCGTGCCACACTGTCCTCACTCTATGATCGTGTGAGGTTGTTATGGTTACAACTACTTGGAGCTTCTGTGCGATTTGCCTGGGTCATTTGAAAAGTGCTATGCCAACACGTATATGCAGGATGGTGCACCTTGTCGTACTGCCAAGTCAGTAGCGTGGCTTAGTAATTGTCATGTGAACTTTGTTGAGGACTGGTCAGGCAATTGAGTCCCTCTGAGCTATCATCAAGCGACATCTGCCGGGAAGGGACACGGCGTCAATTCCAAATCTGGAGGCCGCCATCCGTGAAGAGTGAACTAATTTTGACCCCGAACTTAGAATCAAACCGAGTCTGTTCCTCGACGTCTGGGGAAGTGTACAAAGAGGAAAGGGAAGACTATTAACTGCTAACTGGTTGGTGAGTACAGTACACATTTTTTTTTCTCGTCGTGAGTGGTGTACGACGGTGTCCCCTATTTTGTGTCGAGTACTTGAGGAATGTATAACGATAACACCAATTTATATGTGGTTTCTATCCTTATTTTAACGTTTATTATATTGTTATGTGGAGATTTATTTTCACGTTATAGTGGAGGTGTAAGCTCAGTTATATTACTTGAGTTACATGACACACTGGGAGGGTCTTACCTGTAATTAGGAACCAGAGACACACCTGTATAATGTAGTTAACTTTTTGTGTTGTTCATCGTGTCTTATTATATATAATAAGAAAAAGAATAATGATAATTGATGGTTACATGTGTTCCCCGAAGAATGCAGTGATGGGTAGGGAAACACCGGGTAACACTGAAGTCCGTTTATTAAGGGATAGGAGAAATACAAGTGGTAACTAGCGTGTGCCATGCACGGTTCACACAGTCAGACTGAGACTGCCTTGCCATATGGCAGCCTCGGGGCAATGTTGCCACATAACACGTGCAGTGTTGCCACGTAATTATATATATCTATGCTACTCGGCACAGTAGCTTATTTACAAGGTTACTACTCGGCACAGTAGCTTATATACAAGGTTGCTACTCGGCACAGTAGCTTAGATACATAACCAGATACATAACCTACAATAATGATTAACAGTTTATTAAAAAAAATTCAGCAGACCAAAGGCTGAAAAATACAATGAACATAAATGTCTTATTACATACATTAACATGGGGGGAAGGCTTAACAAAAGCTTTCATTAGAGAAAATAAAGGAACATACAGTGAACATACAGATTATTGTTTACAGTGCAAATCGCGTAGGTCACGTGCGCTGAGGTGTTGAACAACAAACACGTAGTGTGGTGATGACGTTATGACCGACCTCACGTGGTGTGGTAACCCCTTCACAGATGGCGTTATGAGGGACCTCACGTGGTGTGGTTACCCCTTCACAGGTGGCGTTATGAGGGACCTCACGTGGTGTGGTTACCCCTTCACAGGTGGCGTTATGAGGGACCTCACGTGGTGTGGTAACCCCTTCACAGATGGTGTTATGAGGGACCTCACGCGGTGTGGTAACCCCTTCACAGATGGTGTTATGAGGGACCTCACGTGGTGTGGTAACCCCTTCACAGATGGCGTTATGACCTCACGGGAACCCCTTCATGAGGGACCTCACGTGGTGTAGTAACCCTTCACAGATGTGCCTCACGAACCTTCACAGATGGTGTTATGAGGGACCTCACGTGGTGTAGTAACCCCTTCACAGATGGTGTTATGAGGACCCGTGGTGGTAACCCTTCACAGATGGCGTGAGGGACCCGTGGTGTGGTAATCCCTTCACAGATGGTGTTATGAGGGACCTCACGTGGTGTGGTAACCCCTTCACAGATGGTGTTATGAGGGACCTCACGCGGTGTGGTAACCCCTTCACAGATGGTGTTATGAGGGACCTCACGTGGTGTGGTAACCCCTTCACAGATGGTGTTATGAGGGACCTCACGTGGTGTGGTTAGGTCATACTGATGGTGTTACGATGTACCTCAGTAATTTAGACACGATTTTGTTACATGCATGTATAATATAAGACCCGGAACTAGTTATCTACGACCATCACTAGGGTCGTCAGGTGACTATTTACCTGTGTGAATAATTTAAAGCACGAGACCAGTGACATTTTGCGATCTACTTTTCCGTCTGAGTGCCTCGTTGGGTGGGGGGGTGACAGGAGGAGGATGAGGAAGTGAAAACAATGAGAGGGAGTGGAAATGAGGAGATTAAGAGGTAGGGTATGAGGTGGAGGGACAGGTAAGAGGGAGAGGGGGGATGAGGGAAAGGCCGGGCGTATACAAGCTGACCCTTAGGCTCCCTTCACACAAAGCGAGTTTTAACGCCGCGTGAAAACACGCTCGTGGGAAGGGAGCCTTGCACTTTCTCTCGATCGTCTACTTAACTCACGGTCATACTCACTTATATTTTCATTTATTTTCTTATTTATTTATCTACTTAATTTTAACCTTTTCTACTTTCCTTAAATTTACTTACAAACTCTACTTCCTACTTGTTTTCTAACCTACTTGAGAGTCGACGCTCGTGTATGTGTTCGTCGCTCGTCTGGGGCTCCACGGGGAAGCCACACACTTTTGGCGGGTGTGATCGAGAATGTCTCGGCAGGTAAACAAACTTTGTGGAGAGACGCCGGGCGGGGTTCCAATATTTGTTGCGATTTAAAATATTTCAATAAAACTTAGTGTATTTCTTATCATTCAAAAACAGAAGTACAGGTACTGACACAAATAGAATCTACGAGTATTTAATTTTATTCGTGTACGAGTAGATATGATAGAGTACAGGGTTTAATTTACTACAGGTATTTAAAAACCAGCTTGCCGTTACAAGTATAGCTACACAGATTTAAAAATTACAACAGTACACAAACACTACATTACACTGCGTCACGTGGTCTTGTGTCTGTAGAAACTAAAGATATATCGGTTTTACTCACGTCAGAACTAACGCCAGTTACTGCCTGTCACTCACTGAGTCAATGTTTAACTGATTTACCTAATGTGTTTACTTTGACGAAAAATAAGTGTCACGGGAGGATAGAAACGAGAGGGATTGTTTATTTAATACTCCACGGGATCCTCTTAAACAGGATCAAAGACGACGTGTGTTTATCTAAGCCGGCAAAAAACGTTTCAGGAGCCACAAGCGATGCGTTTTTGTCTAGCTGTCTCAGAGGTAAATATTCAGGTTCATAATTGAGTTTCTTATTCATTGCCTCCGGTGCGTGAGAAGGGTTCATTTTTAAAGAATTGTTCCTGGGTAAGAGTTAATGGAGATGCCACAACCCACTGAAATTTACCGGAATACGAACCATAGAATGAAATTTGAGTTAAATATATAGTCAGCCTGTTAGCATTTCTCGCTCATTCGCCTCTCTTCTATTTTGTTTCGAGGGTAATTTAATCGATTTAAGAACGAATGGTTGAAAATAGTCGTATCAAATTATATGTTAATATAAAAGTCTGTTTCTTTGACATAATTCTGTATTGTGAAATTTGTGTTAAATATACTGTACAAAATATAGCAAATACGCACAGGTATACGCTCAAATACGAATATTTATAATTAGGGCAGTGGTGCTGAATCTAGTTTGTAAGCGGGCCAAACTTAATGCCTGGCAGTACTCCTGGGGGAGGGGGGATACAACTGTATGAATGATAGAGGTGAGGCAAAACTCTCTCTCTCATCTCCTCCCCAATCCTGGTATTTTATCATCGGATTCTTTATAACACTACATAATTAAGCATTAGGGTTCAGAAAAAGAGTTATAATATTACGAAAAATCAATGTTAAAATTTTAACATATAAAACAAAAATGGTATCTCGAATACGATGAAGGCACTCATTTGGCGCCTTAATTTATGGA
This sequence comes from Homarus americanus, assembly GCF_018991925.1. NCBI lineage: Eukaryota > Metazoa > Arthropoda > Malacostraca > Decapoda > Nephropidae > Homarus > Homarus americanus. Next base: position 399,058 of record NW_024728663.1, on the reverse strand, counting down.
AGGGGCTCATAAAAAAATTACTCATAAAACACAAAAATATGAATTATATAACATACACAAACAAGTATAAACCGGACTACTACTACTTTGCTGTCACTCGGTAACGAGTATGACGATCATCCACCTATGATACAATGATATGAATTATTAAAGATGTCAACTTCGTTGGTGAGTTCTGAGGTGATTCAAAGAGGTCGATACGAAACCGGCAGGGTCATCCACAGATGTTGCACGTGTGGAGGGCTACGTCTAGTGCGGGAGGGGCGGCGGTGGAGTCTTTCCGGTGCTGTCGCTTGTCTGCCTCGGTATGCAGTCGGGCTAACTCAAAAGTATTTACACCTTCTCGTGTGGTGCTCCTCCAAGTGGTACGGTGTGGAGTGATCGTCTCCCAGGTGAGGGGTCGATTTGACACTTTTTCAAGTTTGTCTTAAGACTATCCTTATACCCTTTCAGTTACCCTCCAGTGTTACGTTTACTATTCATTAGGTGATAGTAAAGTAGCTGCTTTGGCAGTCTACTGTCGTCCATGCGGGTAACATGGCCAGTCCAGCGTAGTTGTTCATGGATAATGGTGGCCTCAAGCTCATACAGTTGGTGTCAGTGAGAATACTGGCATTAGTTCTCTTGTCTTCCCAGAGAACTCGGAGGATGGAGCTTAGACTACGATGGTGAACTGTTTTCAAGGGCATTGAGGTCCCTACTATGTGTGACCCATGTCTCGCTGCCATACAGCAGGGTGGATAGGAACACTGATCGATATACGTGCAGCTTTGTAGATAATTTCAGCTCCCGACAGTTGAAGACACGGGTACGGAGTCTGCCAAATATTTAAAATGTACATCTGATCCGATGTTGAATCTCTTCATCGATGTCCACAGTGGTGGACAGGTAGAAGATACTTAAAGTGGGTAGCATTAGAGAAGGTAGTACCTTTAAGCTGGATAGATGGTGGGGGTGTGGCTGAACCAGGGGCAGGCTCAAAGAGAATTTGAGTCTCATGTACATTCACCTCTAGGCCGAAGTGTGGATACGCATCTGCGTACATGTTCAGGATCTCTGCAGGTAGCACTCGCTGTGAGCGACAAGGGTGAGGTCGTCTGCATACTGAAGTGCAGTGATGGAAGTGGCCGACATCTTGCTTCTTACTTGGAGTTATCTTATGTTGAAAAGTCCCTTCATCCGGTACTGGATGTCTACCCCACCAGCTATATTGGGACTAGCACGAGTAGGGAAAGCAGCCAAAGAAATGGAAAAGAGAGAAGGTGCCAGTACACATTCTTGTTTTAACTCTGTTTAGATGGAAAAGAACTCAGACTGGGTGCCATTGTGCAAAGCGCTGATGTTCATTATCGTGGAGTTGCCTCACAATGGCATTGTTTTTTTAGTGGGCAACCAAAACGACTGAGGGTCTGCCAGAGGACTTCCTTGTTGACCAAGTCGAAGGCCTTAGTAAAGTAGATGAAGGCCATGTACAAGTCACGACGCTGTTCTCTGCACTTTTCCTGCATCTGGCGGGCAGCAAAGATCGTGTCAGTGATGCCCCATGATGGTTTAAAGCCACATTGAGATTCTGGGAGGAAGTTTTCTGCCTCAGAAAGAAGTCTGTTTAGGAAGACTAAGGTGATAATCTTGCCAGCTATGGACAGCAGTGAGATCCCGCTGTAGTTGCCACTGTCTGACCAGTCTCCTTTGTGGCTTTGTTATTTTTCATCTGCTTGATGGCAGTAGCTACCTTATCAAGGAATGGAGGATTGCCGAGGGGGCCAGCTCCGGGTACTGAGGGACCTGCAGGGTAGTCAGGACTCCATATCGGTGTTTCGGTAGAGCAGGGAATGGTAGTGCTCTTTCCAGTGTTGATGGATGCTCTCTTCGTCTTTAATTAGGGAGTAACCCTCAGATGCGCGTAGGTGGCCCGTGCCATGAATAGTTGGGCCATAGTTTGTTTTAATGGAATAGAAAAATTCGTGCATCTTGTGTTGATCTGCAATTTTTTGCTTTTCACACTTTTATTTTATTCTGCTTGTCACGACGCTGTTCTCTGTACTTCCCTGTATCTGGAGGGCAGTAAAGATCTTGTCAATGGTGCCACGTGATATTCTCTGGGAGAGAGTGGAGACAGCTGTTAAGCAGAGGTCCTCCTGTTTTATACGCCTTTGCTGGGATTCCATCATGCACTATGGCTTTGTTATTTTTCAACTGCTTGATGGCAGTAGCTACCTCATCCAGGGATCAAGGATAGCTGAGGTGGGTCACCTCTGGGTGCAGAGGGACCTTCTGGGTAGTCAGGACATCCACATTGGTGATTTGGTTAAGCAGGGAATGGGAGTGCTCTTTCCAGTGCCGACGTTTGCCTTCTTCACTTTAATTAGGGAGTTACCATCGTGTGAGAGGAGGTTGGCCTAGCCATGATTAGTTGGGCCATGCCTTGTTTTAATCTACAACTTTTTGCATTTCACACGCTTTATTTTTCCACCATTCGTCCTTTACATTGTGAAGTTTGCGCTGGGCCAACGCTTTCTTCTGGTCCAAGACTGAGGGTTGTTATGCCAGTCAGTGAAAGAAGCATGCTTATTATTGATGAGTACATTGATTTTCAGGTTATTTTCATCAAACCAATCCTGGTGTTTTCTTTCGATCTGGCCCAAGGTCTCACTGCAGGTTTATGTGACAGCGTTCAGGATACCCCATTCGGCACTTGGTTTTGGTTGTTTGTTGTTGGGTTGTTTTTCAGCCCATCGTCGAACTACTCTCTGAAAACATGTTCTACTGCTTGATCCTCCAGTCGCTTGGTGTTAAAACCTCTACTGGAGAATTGTTGCCTTCACCGTTTTGGGGTGACGTGAATGAAGAGGTTGGCTCTGACAAGCCGATGATCCCTGTCATAGAGGTCTGAGCCACGCATAACTCGGGTGATGAGAACATCTCGGCGATCTCTTTCTCTGACTATGATGTATTTAATGAGATGTCAACGTTTGGTTCGTGGGTGTTGCCAAGAACCCCTAAACTTATCGGTCTGCCTAAACAAGGTATTGGTGATAGTGAGGTTGTATGCACCACACTTGATGAGGAGGAATAGGCCGTTGGAATTACACTTGCCTACTCCGTTTCTCCCAATGATTCTTTGCCATATGTCAGCATCTCTTCCAACTCTGGCATTGAAGTCACCTAGGAGCACAACCTTGTCTTCTCTGGTGATAGAGGTTAGCACTCTGTCAAGGTCGGCGTAAAAGGTCTCCTTGATGTCATCCTCTGCATCCAGTGTTGAGGCGTATGCACTGATGAAAAAAAGCACGACGTGAATGATTCAGTGGGACTCGGAACATCATGAGGTGCTCATTGATCCCAACAGGCATTTCAGTTAGCTTATATAGGATGGATTGGCGAATGGCAAAGCAAACATCATAAACGCGGTTTCTCTCCGCACCAGGCTTACCCTTCCAGAAAAAGGTATAGCCAGACTTATGTTCTAGGAGTCCTCTCGTCTGGAAACCGGGACTCGCTTATGGTTGTTATTGTTATACCTAGACAGCTCTTTTGTCACAAGGGCGGTTCTTCTTTTAGGACGCTCATTTGTGCCAGCGTCCAGAAGGGTCCTTGGCATTCCATGCAGCGACCATAAGAGGTTGTTTACTTTGTTTTGTTTTGATTTGTGATTATGATTGTGTTTTGTACCGCATAAGGATGACCTTACTGGGTGCAGTTACCCAGTCAGGTTGATTCCTTAGGTAGGCTATGTTTAGGGCATCTTTTCTAGTCCCATCCCCATGTGGGGTGAGCAGAGTGGCTCCTCGAAAGGACTGCTCAGTCGCACAGACAGGACCAGATTGCACTGCTGCCTAGATCCCATGACACAAACGACCATCTTATCTATACCGCCCAGGTGCAGAGTTGTGCCTAGAGAATCCCGGCAGTCATCTCTGCCTGCCCCGGTCGCCACTCGTCCATTGCAATAGAATCTTGGGGGTATATGGGTTTAGATGATGATGAGAAGTATGATGAGCTGGATGATGGCTGTGCGTGAGTTGATTTATGTGGTGAGGCAGAGTGCAGACTGCAACCACACATCTCTGCTCTCCCTTTTCCTTATCCAGTGGTGCAAGTGTAGCAACGACTGGGGAGAGGGAGTCGCAATGAAATGCCGATAGCCCAGTTTGTTGGGTTTCGCCTTAGTAGCCTGTCCATCATGCATTGCCTTCGTCCGCTGGTTTAGTCGTTGGGTTCCATGGTGGTCACCTCTACCGCCTACACCGCCGTTGGAGTCTTGTTGGAGCTTTGTAAGCATGTCTGCCTGATGCGGGCTCCACTACAGATTTTTCGTTTGGGGTTTATTCCCGTAGCCTTATACTTACCAAGGTTAATCCGCAAGGCAGCGGGGCAGTGGTTGGTAAGCGCTTGAACGTGTCCACATGCCAGTGGTCATATGCGTCGTTCCTCTGGGGCCTACTGCTACTCCAAGATCCCCTGTTGATCTAGCCTGGGCCCACGAGGCACCCATTTACCGTGTGTTGCCACGAGGAGGCACAGCAGGAGTCTTGATGGTGAGGAAGCTGTACACTGGTAGGGGAAGAATTTTGTAAGTTGCTTCCCTGTTCGCCACGAGGGCTAGCCAGCGGCGGCAGCTGAAAGAGAGAGGGAGCAAGCAGTGCTTGCACCTCAACACTAACATAGTGCTGCCACTCTAGACATATTCACCACCCTGTTTATGGCTACACACACACACACACACACACACACACACACACACACACACACAGCCTCGCACCCATGCCAATTCACCATCTCGACCACAAAAACGTCAAAACATCTACAACCATACATACCCCGAAACATCTACACCAACAACTAAAAACATACACCCACACAGCAACGCCCACAAACATACACCCACACAGCAACGCCCACAAACACACACCCACACAGCAACGCCCACAAACACACACCCACACAGCCAACAAACACAAATACAAGTATACAACCCACACACTAACACCCACACACCAAACATATACCCACACACCAACACACCTTTTCTCACTCATACAGGAATATCTTACTTGAGTATCATAACTTAAAAAGAAAAAACTAAATTATTGCTGCACGACGGAGAAATTCTTCAATGAAAATGCTGCACCCCTAAAAATTACCAATTTCTTTTATAATTAGCAACAAGACGTGTGTGTGTGTGTGAGTGAGATTGTTGTAAAAATGAGTTTCCTTCTCAACGACAAGACAAAAATCACAAGAGAATTTTATTGGGTGTTGGGAAATAGTTGTTTATTTAGACAACCGTTGACGAAAGAAAAAAAGGAATCTTATATTTTTGTTGTTGAAAATTATAAGACTATTTTTCGCCTCTCTTGACTTGGCTTGGGGATGTCTTCTTAAGAGTTATTTTTTTTTCGAAGGCACATCAATGCTGTCACCATCACTGTTAATATCATTATTACCATCACTATCACCATTACGTTCACTATCACCATCAGTACCATTATCACCATCCTTACCACCATCACCACCACCACCATGACTACTACCATTACTACTAACATTCCCATGTCCGTTTTCATCAGGTTCAACCAATATTCTCTCTCTCTCTCTCTCATTTCACCTGTCCTCAGTGATGACGTTATCAAACCAACCACACTGGCTGACTCTCACACACACAACAACCACGACACCACATCTATCACACACACACACGCGCACACTCACACACACACTTACAACCTAACAGACAGCCGTCAACACCCGTCAGTTGGTGTCAGCTTTGTAGTGGTGGAGCTGACAGCCGAGGTGAAGAGAATTATATTGGTGATGGTGGTGATTGTGATGGCGATGATGGCGTTGGTAATGGTGGTGATGGTGGTGATAGTGTTGGTGATGGCGGTGATAGTGTTGGTGATTTTCTTGATGGTGTTGGTGATGGTGGTGATAATGTTGGTGATTGTCTTGGTGATTGTCTTGATGGTGTTGGTGATGGTGGTGATAATGTTGGTGATAATGTTGATGATGGCGTTGGTGATGGTGATTATAGAGCTGGTGATGGTGGTGATTTGTGTTGGTGATGGCGTTGGCGATGGTGGTGATTTTGTTGGTGATGGCGGTGGTGATGGTCGTGGTGGTGGTGGCGGCCATGACTTTGATGGTGATGATTGTGTTGGTGATAGTGTTGGTTATGGAGATGATGGTGATGATAGTGTTGAAGATGATTGTGTTGGTGTTGGTGATGGTAATAATGTGGTGGTGATGATGGTGATGTTGATAATGGTGATGATAGTGTTGGTGATGATAGTGATGGTGTTGGTTATGAAGGTGTTGGTGATGGTGGTAATAGTGTTGGTAATGATAGTGTTGGTGAAAGCGATGATCGTGTTGGTGATGATAGTGTTAGTTATGGTGATAATGGTGATGATGGTGATAGTTTTGGATGAAGGTGATTGTGATGGTGATGATAGTGTTGGTGATGTTGGTGATTGTGTTGATAGTGATGGCGATGATGGTTTGATTGTGTTGGTGGTGATGGTGATGATAGTGTTGGTGCTGGAGATGATAGTGTTGGTGATGGTGGTTTGATGGTGATGATGTTGATGATAGAGTTGGTGATATTGGTTATGATGGGGATAGTGTTGGTGATGGTAATAGTGTTGCTGGTGATGGTAGTGTTGGTGGTAATTGTGCTGGTGATGGTGAAGATGGTGGTGAAAATGGTGATGGCGTAGGTTATCATTGTGTTGGTGATGGTGGTGATGGCGTAAGTGATGGTGATTTTAGTATTGGTGGTGATAATAGTGTTGGTGATGATGGTGTTGTGATGGTGATGAGTGTTGGTGAAGGAAATAATTGTGTTGGTGATGGTGATGATAGTGTTGGTGATGGTAATAGTGTTGGTGGTGATTATAGTGTTGGTGGTGGTGATAGTGTGTGTGATGGTGAGGATAGTGTTGATAATGATGTTGGTGATGGTGATATATGGTGATGGGGATGATGGTATTATGTTGGTGATGAGCGTTGGTGATGGTGATGATAGTGTTGGTAGTGAGTATTGGTGATGGTGATGACAGTGATGGTGATGATAGTGTTGGTGATGGTGGTGATGACGTTGGTGATGGCTTTGATAATGGTGGTGATAGTGTTAGTGATGGTGATGATAGTGTTGGTGATGATGGTGATGGTGATGAGTCTTGATGATGATAATGGTAGTGTTAGTGATGATAGTGTTGGTGATTATAGTGTTAATGATGGTGATAGTGTTAATGATTGTGATGATAGTGTTGGTGATTATAGTGTTAATGATGGTGATAGTGTTAATGATTGTGATGATAGTGTTAATGATGGTGGTGATAGTGTTAATGATGGTGATGATAGTGTTAATGCTGGTGATGATAGTGTTGGTGATTTTGATGGTAGTGTTGGTGATGCTGCTGATAGTGTTGGTGATGGTGGTGAGACGTTGATGATGATAATGGTAGTGTTGGTGATGCTGATGATAGTGTTGGTGATGGTGGTGATAGTGTTTGTGATGGTGATGATTGTGTTAACGTTAGTGATGATGGTGATTGTGTTGGCGATGGTACTGATTGTGATGATAGTAATGGTGATTATGGTGTTGTTGATGGTGATGATAGTGTTAATGTTGGTGATTATGGTGATTGTGTTGATGGTGATGATGGTGTTGGTAATGATGGTGATGGTGACAGTGATGATGGTGTTGGTGATTGTAATGATAGTGTTGGTGATGATGGTGTTGGTGATAATGTTGGTGATGGTTATGAGTGTTGGTGATAGTTATGATATTGTTAGTGATGGTGATAGTGTTAGTGATGGTGATTATGGTGAATGTGTTGATGATGGTGATGGTGATTTTGGTGTTGTTGGTGATGGTTATAACGGTGTATGTGTGCATAATAATATTAATATTAATAATATTAATAATAATAATAATAATAATAATAATAATAATAATAATAATAATACAGTAATATTAATAATAATAATAATAATAATAATAATAATAATAATAATAATAATAATAATAATAATAACAATAATAATAATACAGTTATAATAATAATAATAATAATAATAATAATAATAATAATAATAATAATAATAATAATAATAAAGATAAATAATAATAATAAAGATAACAACAACGATAAATAATAATAATAAAGACAACAATAACAACAACAACAACAATAAATTAATGGTTTACTGTAAAAAAAACACTCGCAGGTAAAATCAATAAACACAATGAACAAAGATAATTATAAATAAGGTAAGGTGATATTAGGGAGTGGGTCGGTTACTAAAAGCATTCAGTATAAACAAGTGAAAGAACGTGGAGTAAACATTAGGAATTAACTATGAATCTGTTGACAATTTTTACACTGGTTAGCAAGAAACTGTCATGTAACCTTGTGTGTGTGTGTGTGTGTGTGTGTGTGTGTGTGTGCGAGGGAATAACAAAGTGCATTGATACTAGAGAGTTAAGGGGGGAGAGGGGGGGAGACGGACTGAATCACCTCGCTCTTTGCAGACGTTCGGAGTGGAGTGGAAGGAGGAGGTCAGTGGTGGGAAGTGTGGAGTGGATGGAAGGGTGGATGAAAGGTAGTGGATCAAAGGGGGTTGAAGGGGAGGAAGAAAAAGAGGAATAGAAAGGGGTGAAGGAGGTTGATTGCGAAAGGGGGTTGGGAAGATGATGAAAGGTTAGGAAGGAGGGAGAGGGTAGGGAGGTTGATAGAGGGTAGAGATTGCAAGGAGAGAGAGAGGGAGGAAGAGAGAGGGAAAGAAGGAAGTAGGGAGGGAGGAAGGGGGAAAGGGACCTTGCTGGTATAAGACAAGCACGTCAATACATTGTGACGTCACGCATCTCAATTACTCTCCCCTTCTCCTCTTCCTTTCTTCTGCCTTCCTGTGTCTCTATCACCCTCTTCCTCCTCCTCCCTGTTCTTTTCCTCCTCTTTCTGTTGTTCCCTTGCTCTAGTGCTCCTCTTTTTGCCTTTCCAGTCATTATCTCTCTCCCTTTGTCTCTCTCCATTCCGCTAGGTAATTACGTTCACGAAAGAGACCAGTACGAAAGTGGGTCTCATAGTTCCCTCCGGCCCATTAGTGACACTGTGGTATACAACACAATGAATATTAAACCTCTGTACACAAGGAAGCAGCATGTTCTTTGGTGCTACACTCGACCTTCTTCACTTCCCCTGTTGTAAAGTTTGGTAAAGGTGGTCTGAACTCTGAGGTGCCTTCGGGATTGAACCAGTGACCCTCAGGACTATCGGCGAGTGCTGTATCCTCTTTGACACCTGCATTCACGGATTAAAACTAACAGTATTCGAATTATTAAAGGTAGAATTAAAATATTTTCGAAATACCAAGGTTTTAGATCCGACGGTGTTAAGTATTACCGAAGTGTAAATTTAAAAGGCTATAGAGTTACCAGGATTTAGGTTTTCAAAAGAGTGTCGGGTTACTGTGAGTGAGGTTAAACACGCGTTCATGTTACCAAAGATGAGAGAGAGAGAGAGAGAGAGAGAGAGACTGGAATTTGGATGTAAAAAAAGACACAGAGAAACAATTAGACAAAACGAGAGATAGAAAGACAGTAACAAAAACACACAGACAGACACAGCAAAAGGTGAATTAACGTAAAGAGTTTCACGGGCCTGAGGTTCGCACACTGACAATTAGGGAGACTAAAATACCCTGGGGAGGAGGAGGAGGAGGAAGGGGAAGAGAGGGATAAGAGGGTAAGAGGAGGAAGAGAGGAAGACGAGAAGGAGGAAGACCGGAAAGAGCGGGAGTGACAGAGAAGATGGAGGAAGAAGCTGTAGGAAGAAAGGAAAGAGGAGTGAGAGAGAAAGAGAAGAGGGAGGAAGAATGGAAGGGGTGGGAGAGAGAGGAAGAAAGGGTGTAGGTGGGTAAGGGGAAAGATGAGAGGAAGGGGGAGGGGCTGGGGAGTGAAGAATAAAGAGAAAGGATAAGAAAAAGGTGAAAGAGTGAGATAAATAGAGAGAGAGAAGACTGGAACTTTCCCAGCTTCCCAGAGATCGCCAAATACCTGCAAATCCTTTCTAATTTTGATCCTCCCCTCAAGAGAGAGAGAGAGAGATAAGAGAGAGAGAGAGGAGAGAGAGAGAGAGTCCAGAAGAGGCTTTTGGGGTCATTCCTGTCCAGAGAATAATCTCACGACTCCCCATCATTGTCTCACCACCACCACCACTTTCCCACCACACCAGAACTACTACCACCACAACCACTACCACCACCACCACCACCACCACCGCGCCACTTCCACTACCACCACCACTCCACTACCACCACCACTCCACTACCACCACCACTTCCACTACCACCACTACCACTACTCACCACTACCACTACTACCACTACCACCACTACCACCATCACCACCACCATCATCACCACCACCACCACCACCACCAACACCACCACCACCACTACTCACCACCACCACCACCACCACCACCACCACCACCATTACTACTACTATTACTACCACCACCACTAACACTACCACCACCACTACCACTACCACAACTACCACCACCACCATTGCTACTACTATTACTACTACCACCTCTACCACTACTATTATACTATTACAGATTTCTTGACCAGTAGCTCATGTTCGTTTATACCCCAAAAGAGGAAAGGCTATTGACTAGGATCTGCCTTTGAAAATTTAAAGCAAATGACTCCTAACTTTTGATCCTTAGTTATGGGGACACTTGATTTTTTTTGTGCCCTAGGTATTGGTCCACCTCCTCCAAAAAAAAGATATCAGGCGTTTTTGAGGTACAATTGTCCACACGAAGATTGTACCACCTTTAATGTACCAGGCATGGGGAGTTGATAATCCACCGGGTAACACTTTAATGTAACTTTATGGCGGAGGCTCATAAGAGTGTGTTGTCTTCACCACTGTCACTCTTTTAACTGGAGTGATGGCTGGTCACTGGGATGCTGGCTTCACCTCCACTATTCTGTTGATTATATTTGTAAATCTTTGTACTTTCAGCTGGAGTAACTTGCAATCTTTGTTTGTAGTTGTTTCAAAATAGTTGATGATCACACAGATACTAGATGCTCACTGTTGTTGTACTGGTGTGATGATGGGCAGCTGTCACTACGAGAGAGTATAGGAGGTTATTTACAGGGCTCCTTTAACACGTCTATGGCGTGTGAGATATAGGGGTTTAGTCCGCTGAGGTCCGGTAACTTGGTGCTTAGCTGTGCGAATCAGAGGTGCGTGGAGGACATCGGACTGTCATCTAGTATATGGAAATGAAGTGATAAGCTATACTTAATTGCTTTTTATCTAGGTAATTCGGGTCATGCAAGTTAAACCATTAATACGTGTAAATACCCCACATTTATATAAGTACTACTGTCTATATGTTGACTGAGGCTATTACAAGATTAGAAATGATAAAATCTAACATTTTTAGTATTGAACTTTGACCCTTGACCCTTAATAATGGAGTCATTAGAATACTTGTGTTTTCTAGATACTGACCCAATAAACATAGTAACGAAAGCCGTATATCATTATATTATGGCGTTTGTAGATATGCTTGTCCAAAGTCCACAACAGGAGTATGCCAGAAAGGAGAGGGAAGTTGTGAGGTCATCAGCTTTGGCTATCAAAGGTGACCCAAAACACGCACTCCTCCACACCTGTCCTTAATTGAGCCATTTGTCCTCTCACAAACCCACCTTGTTCCTCCTGTTCACTAAATGTGTTGCCAGGGACCAACATACTGACGCTGTTGCCTGCTGTGGTTTTTTGTTGTACACTCGGAAACCATATTCTCTAGCCCACCTGGGTCGGTGCTGGAGGTTAGTACAGTGTCCTTTCTGGACGGGGACAGACCCTAACTATCACGAGGCAACACACGCACGAACACACACAGTCATAGTACGGCTGTATAGATGACATTATGTATAAATATTGTATATGGCATTTTATACTCTGCATTATCTTCATTATATATGAACACGAAGAAAAATTACCATAGGTTGTAATTACCAACCCAGTGAGTCCACACAACGTTTACAGCGCTTGTGTGTGTGCCAGACCAGATGCTTCCACCACACCCCATCATTCACGTAACTATATGAAAAATCGTGTTTAATTTAACTACATATTTCAAAAACCTTAAATTACATGTGGATCAGTCACTACTCATTTGACACACTTATAGTGTAATACTTTGACCATCCCACCTGGGCACATGGAGGCCCACAGTGACTCTCACGGGGCAACATAAGCACGAACACACAAGTTATGATATGAACCCTTCCAGGCTTCATTATCATGTTATGTTCATCGTGCTCTGTATCTTGGTAACTAGTCACAGTATCAATACATGACAATGTTATTAGTATAATATTGTAACTTTTGCCCTACAGTTATTGTTGTAAATCATGGACAGGAAGGATACACATAAATTGTAATATCAAGTGTATGGTTCGCTCAAAGCCACCCCAAGTCAGACAACGCGTCACACAAAGTTACACTGTGTGTGTGTGTGTTCTGTAACATTAAGCTACATCCTTAGTAGGTAAAATGTTTCATAAAGAGGTTTCTCCCATTCGTCATTGTGAGCATCGTCCCAGAGCACATTGTTTCCATCAAAACCATGGTTCATCTTTATTTTCACTTCTTCCGTGTAACTATATCCATATGGCTAAGTGCTTGCTTTTCATTTCTATATTTACCTAAATACTGTGGATCAGTTACTCGTTATTTAACACATACATGCACTTAGAGCATCAAGATTGTTTTGTAGGCATGACTATTGGTTAATTGAAACCCCAAAAATGTGGTTTTACGTGACTTCAGATAAATATGCTTACAAAATCTATGCATTAATATGCATAACTCTTGGGAATCTGTCCAGACATTAAATATATGTTATATAATACAATAATCACATAGATATGTTTACAAGGTTTATGCATAATAAATGTGAAAAATATTTTTTGGGTTTCAATTAACCAATAGTCATGCCTACACCCTCAACACTATCCTCACTACACACTTAAGACTATCCTCACTACACACTTAAAACTATCCTCACTGCACACTTAAAACTATCCTCACTACACACTTAAAACTATCCTCACTACACACTTAAAACTATCCTCACTACACACTTAACACTATCCTCACCACACACTTAAAACTATCCTCACTACACACCTAAAACTATCCTCACTACACACTTAAAACTATCCTCACTACACACTTAAGACTATCCTCACTACATACTTAAAACTATCCTCACTACACACTTAACACTATCCTCACTACATACTTAAAACTATCCTCACTACACACTTAACACTATCCTTACTACACACTTAACACTATCCTCACTACACACTTAAAACTATCCTCACTACACACTTAAGACTATCCTCACTACACACTTAACACTATCCTCACTACACACTTAAAACTATCCTCACTACACACTTAAGACTATCCTCACTACACACTTAAAACTATCCTCACTACACACTTAACACTATCCTCACTACACACTTAAAACGAGCGAGGAGAAGTACTCTCAGAAGAGCGAGGAGAAGAAATCCCAGAACTGGGAGGAGAAGAAATCCCAGGCACAGGAGGAGAAGAAATCCCAGAACTGGGAGGAGAAAAGAAATCCCAGAACTGGGAGAAGAAGAAATCCCAGAACTGGAGAAGAAGAAATCCCAGAACTGGGAGGAGAAAGAATCCCAAGAACTGGGAGGAGAAGAAATCCCAGAACTGGGAGGAGAAGAAATCCCAGAACACAGGAGAAGAGAAATCCCAGAACTGGGAGAAGAAAGGAAATCAGAACTGGGAGGAGAAGAAATCCCAGAACGCTGGGAGGAAATCCCAGAACTGGGAGAAGAAAATCCCAGAACTGGAGGAGAAAAATCCCAGAACTGGGAGGAGAAGAAATCCCAGAACTGGGAGGAGAAGAAATCCCAGAACTGGGGGAAGAAGAAATCCCAGAAATTGGAGAAGATATAAAATCAAACGCCCACTTCCCAAAGCGAATCCCGGGGAACCGTGAACTTATGGGTTCACTGTTCAAGTAAGTCTTATCCGGCCCCCCAGACTCCGACACCGGGTTTCATACAGTTTTCCGAAAACTCTTCCAAGAGATTTCTAAGTGGGAGATGAAAAGCAAAGAAACACCGATAACTTGACACCACCAAGCTTCGGAGGAAGCAACACCACATTAAAAAATGTCAATAAGTTTTATGAGTATTGGACAAAATTCTCCACTAAAATGTATGTGGAAACAAATGACAACCAAGATTGGCTTCTCATCCCCGATAAAACTCCATCAAAACACTGCTTGAAATCTCTTCAACGAGATCGAAAAAAATTTAATATGGATATTCAATATTTAGTAAAGCTTATTAAAAAGCAAGATCAACGCTTGGTATGAGTGAATACAATAGCCCAAAAATCACCCTACAAGAAAGGGACCCTCCCCCCCCCCCACACAGTCTTATAACATCAACAACTCTCAGTGGGTCTTGTACAAACTGTCAGGTTTTATTTCCATATATTTATAACAACACAACACAACATAACACACACTCATTTTATTTTATTAAGGATAATTTTTACTTAACGGTTATCGATACGGCACTTTATCCGTCACGAGGAACAGACAGTGAGGGGTAGATAAAACACACACACACACACACACACACACACACACATGAAGGCCTACTCACCCATGCTGTTGTTTCGTTCAGTTCGTAAATATACCCAAAGATTTCTCGATTTGGCGAGGAAATTCTCTTAAGCCAACGAATTAAGAGACACAGGTACACACACAGATTATTCTCTCCCCTTCTTACTCCACATATCAAGAAGCGCTCAACACACTGACCCTCACGTCTCTCTCTGACCATCACCACGACCTCATCTGCAAATTTGGTGAGAAGCTTCTGCACCATCCTCGACACCGGCTCCTACTACCACCTGAGATCCCTAGCCCGAGAATTGCTGTTCGACACCACAACCGCATCCAGCCCATACGAGCACGAACTGATCGCTATAAAAACAGCCCAGTCCCAACCATTGTAAAAATTATCAATAACTTGTCTAATATACTATCGCGCTTTCCAAATGTATGTCTGTCTGTCTATTTATCTGTCTGGGCAGACGAAACGGCACCATCGTTTTTCATCAAACTTGGTGGAAAAATCGCAAAAAATTCGTAGAGTGGAACAAACCTGGTCCCATGTCGATGGTTTCTTTAGGAAGCCATTAATAAACCATTTTATTTACGATGGAAAACGCACCCTAATTAACCATGCAAGTCTACGGACTTGCCGCCCCCTCATTAGCTGTAAGCTGTCAGCCGGATACCATACAGTACAATACCATACAATACCATACCATACAATACAATACACAACGAACTATAAATATTTGTAAGAATAAAACATAATTATATAGACATGTAAGACTCACAACTTGATAAGATATCAGTAAGACATTAGCTATTGGAAATGTGATTAAATGTTTTGTTATTAATCCAGTGTGAAATGTATCGGTATTGGTGGTACAACCCTAATGGTTTCTAATCCTGTTGATTAGGTGAGGTTAATCTGGGTTTATTGAGATTAAAGATTAGGTCTGGGGTTTATTCTACCTGTGTTAGTCTCAGGTACGACCCTTATTGTAACAATCACGACCATGATTATAACAACCACGACCATGATTATAACAACCACGACGATGATTATAACAACCACGACGATGATTATAACAACCACGACGATGATTATAACAACCACGACCATGATTATAACAACCACGACCATGATTATAACAACCACGACCATGATTATAACAACCACGACCATGATTATAACAATACGACCGCCAGTTATAGCCACGACCATGATTATAACAACCACGACCATGATTATAACAGCGACCGCCAGTTATAACAGCCACGACCATGATTATAACAACCCGACATAGTTATAACAACCACGACCATGATTATAACAACCGACCATGATTATAACAACCACGACCATAATTATAACACACCCGACCGCCGAATGATTATAACAACCACGACCATGATTAAAAAACACCACCACGACCATGATTAAAACAACCACGACCATGATTATAACAACCACGACCATAATTATAACACACCACGACCATGATTATAACTAGCACGACCATGATTATAACAACCACGACCATGATTATAACAACCACGACTATGAGGTTTTTTGTTTGTTTTTTGTTTAGTTTTGTGGTGGGGATTCATTGGTTTTAATGGAATGATTTAATGACTATGGTTTTGCCATAGGTTTTTCTACGATTAGGTTTTATTACCAGGTTTTATAAAATTTAATACCACTTAAGGTTTTTTGGGGGGATGAGGTTTTATGGTTCGTTTAAGAGTCGTTTTATGAGGGCAGCGAATTTCCCTTTGGGCTTTTAGAATTAAGGTTTATGGTTGATTTTCCCCTACGGTTTTCGGAATTAGCTTTGTAGGGCAGTAATTCCGGTTTCCCACACGTTCTTTTTCTCTGGACGGGATAATGTTTTTTTTTTTTTCACGTGTGGTTTTTGGAAATGGGTTTAATGGCTTGGTTTTATCATTCCGGTTTATAATTTATATTTTTAGGAATTGGTATTTTTTATGACCGTATCAGACTAGAGAGAAAGTGATTCCGGTTCTTTCTTTTTATTCTCTTTTTGGGGGGGGGTTGGGGGGTGACCTTTTGTGATTCGGGTTACAGTGATTGCTGCGAGGAATTCTTTTATACCAGTGGAATTCATTGCAGGTCAACAGATCGGGTGAGTTTGCAGAAGTACACACACACACACACACACACACACACACACACACACACACACACACACACACACACACCCCCTACATGATATACAAATTAATAAAGAAAATTGCACCAGTTCCAACTTAGCGATACAAAACCTTTCTAAACTCGGAAAATTGTTGAGTCTGGCCATCACCACCATCGGTATAATATTACCTAACTTGTGTGTTCACGTCTACGCTCACACTCACCCACACTGCAAAAGTTCACTTAACTCGATCACAGCGCCATGCTCACCCCTGGCCCACTAAACAAGGAGCGTGGCCTTAGAAATGAGAGAAATTGAATATGGAAGAGAAATTGGTGGAGCTAAGAATATGGAATAGACTGGGGAATAGAAAATGAGATAGTGGACCTTGAAATTGAATGTAGGACAAAATATGAGACGTTGGTTCTAGTATATTAAAAATAATGAGTAGATAATGTGATGAAAGTACAAGACAAACAAAACTAAGAGAAGGAAAGTATGAGAGAGAGAGAGAGAGAGAGAGAGAGAGAGAGAGAGAGGGTCAAAACATCTCCAGGGAAGGTAATGGTCGACACTAAGGAACATATTATGGATGAATGACTTTAATATTTGACTTTAATCTTACCAACCATAAGAACCTTGTATGAATCTTCTTGTTCTCAGGGTTCTTCTGTAGGGCATGGACAAACACACAGACAGACGGATGGAGGAAGATTAACTCTTTATCGTTTCTTTGAGGGATAAAAAGAGAAACACGAAAATTAAGATAAATTTGGAATAAACGAACAACAATAACAAAACACATATAGGAAAAAAATTAAAAATAAAACTACACATTTTCAAACACGAGAAAAAACACACAGAAAAACGGCAAAAAACTAAAATAAAACAGACATTTTTCAACAGAAACAACGTGACGTGATTGACGCATGGCTGTTAGAACTGTCGGGAAAATAACGAGTGTTAATTGAACGTAATTGTCTGAAAATTACACATTTTTGGGGAAGGCAGAAACTATATAGATTTATAAAAAAATATAATAGCCCTTGTGAAGAAAACTTACGACCGATCTAACAATATAATTGGACAGGTTACTATATTCTGAATGATTCGTATAGTGCATTTTTTTTTGTACCCGTAACTGGAAATGAGAACAAATCTGGTTCACTTAATCTACGATACAAAATTGGTTTCTCAAAATTGCCTTGGCTAATATTTTCCTTGAGGTTACAGAGACTGAATGGTTCGTAAGTGGCTTCAGAACGCAGTGAACTACCTTACTTTACACACGACAAACGGTCGAAAACAGATCAAACACAGACAGACGTAAAGCAAGACAATTACATAGAAACAGTGAGACGTAATAAAGCAGAGAGAAAAGGCAACATTACTACAGAGTAAGGAAGAACCACTAACAATGCTACTGGATCCAAACCTATGGGCCATTGGTTAGGTTAGGTTATGTTGTTAGGTTAGCATTACGGTGTTTAAACTATCGGGTGAAATAAGCTATGGGGTGTCTAAATTCCAGGTGATCCCATTCTTATTAGCGGGTTTATACGTAAAGATGTCGTCCGCAAGAGTTATAATGCAGTACCCTCTCCCTCTCTCCTCCTCCCTCTTCCTCTCCCCCTCCTTTCCCCTCGCTCCCTCTCTCCCTTCCCTTCATCTCCGTCTCACCCTCCTCTCCTCCTCCCCTGTCCCTCTCCTCCCCCCTTCCCCTTCCTCTCCATCTCCGTCTCCCCTTACCCTCCTCTCTCTCTTCCTCCTTCCCTCCATCTCCGTCTCTACCTCCCTTCTACTCCTGCCTCCTCCAATCCTCTCCAATCCCCTCCCCTGGTCATTGAGGATCAGTAGTGTCCGGTTAATTGGTATCTAAGGACCATCTTTGAGGGCCAATAGCCGGTAAATTTACTCGTAGACCATTTGTGGTACTTATTATCCGGTTAATTGACCCGAAGACCATCTGTGAGGTCCAGTAACCGGTTAATTGAGAAAAAGACTATCTGTGAGGCTTATTGCTCGGTTAATTGACACCCGAAGGCCTAACCCTAACTTTCTGACCCAGTTCCCGGTTCATTTAACACCACTGGACCGGAAATGTCATTGTACCTGGATCACTGATGAGGGTTTTGATGAGTTGAGAGGGACAGGTAATTGGCTAAATCAAGGTTGGTGAGCTTCCAGGTATAATTCTCTTATACACTACTTATGGCTCTATCTTTCCTCTTAGACCAGTCACATAATCAATAACAAATACTTGTCCCATTAACCAATCAGAAGACCTGTAACATTTGCCAGATCTATTCTCCACAGTCAATCATAGATAATTTATCGTGTAATCCAGGTCGTCTTATTAGCCAATTACAATGCATCACCCACCTTCCCATCAACCAATCATGCAATAGAAATAGAGTATATTATCCTCCGTTGATCCCATGAGGCCTCTAAGCGACCCCGGAATGTCATAGGGATTCTGAGAATGTTTGTAAGATCTCTCTCTCTCTCTCTCTCTCTCTCTCTCTCTCTCTTCTCTTCTCTTGTGAGTCGTGGCTTATGACAATTAATAAATCGCTAAGCCGGGTAGTAAGACAGCCGCTTTCACACAAGGAAGACACCTGCTTCACTCAGGAAGACAGTCACAGAGAGTCAAGGCTCAAGGAAGGAGCCAAGCTCACGAATACATTCAAAACCGGCAAGAAGACAGTCACACCAGAAGACAGTCAGTTTAACAGGAAGACAGTCTGGGTTTCACCAGAAGACAGCCGGTTAATAGGAAGACATTCGGGCCACGAGGAAGACACAGTCAAGCCACGAGGAAGGAAGATGGTCAAGCCACCAAGAAGATGGTATTGGGTCAAGCCACCAGGAAGACAGTCAAGCCACCAGGAAGACAGTCAAGCCACCAGGAAGACAATCAAGCCACCAGGAAGACAGTCAAGCCACCAGGAAGACAGTCAAGCCACGAGGAAGACAGTCAAGCCAGGCAGGCAGAAGGACCCCATCTGTGTGTCGAGGATAATCGATTCGCCAGCTGCGGCGGACATATTGGCAGGGTCGGGCGGTCCAGGAGCTGGGAGGGGCTCTGTAGGATGGAACGAGGGAGGGAGATGAAGGAGGGGGGTGAAGGAAAGGAAGGAGGGAGAGAGTGTGAGAGCTTGTGGAAAACGGGTGATGGAGGAAGGAAGGGAGAGCTGGGAGGTAGGGTTGGTAGGGAAAGAGAATGGGTTGGAAAAAGGGAGGGCAGGGTTAAGGGAGGAGGTCAGAAATAGAGGGATATGAGGAGATAAGGAAGGGAGTGAGGACAGGAAGGAAAAGAGAGAAAGGGGGAGGGGAAGCAGGAAAGGAGGGCAGGTAGGGGAAGGTCAGGAAGGGATGGAGGAAGGGGACTGGTTACGGGGAAGGTCAGTGTGGGAGGAAAGAGAGATAAGGGAGGACAACGATCTGGGGAGACCTAATCATTTGTCACTGTACTATCACGAGGACGAGGGAGGAAAAGAGAGAGAGAGAGAGATAGAGAGAAATAGATGTCCCGGCTTAAGGGAGAAAGAGGTGGTTGATAATTCGCTGGAACTGGCTAAGGAACACGATGAAATTTTGTTCGAAATCTCTCTCTCTCTCTCTCTCTCTCTCTCTCTCTCTCTCTCTCTCTGAATGTACGTAATACTTGGTACTATAGATAACCACTAGCGCCTGAAGTACCTAAAACAAAGACACACATAGTTCACAACATTAATGACTCTGGCAGCTGGTACCTTCATCCTCACGCCCACACTGTCAGACGCTGCAGTAACGCGCATAACAAGACACCTTATGATAAAAATCAACCCTAAACAAAAATTAGAATCTTTTTTTTGTTTAAGTGCGATACCTTAATTAAAGGCTGTGAATATGAGAAAAGTTTCCTCACATATGAAGAGGTAATTTAATCAACTCTGCCTGGTTACGAATTCTCAGAAACCCGTGTATGTCGTTGTCCGAACCCTGAAATATTATGTTTTATACTATAGGAATAAGATGGCGGACAAAATGTCATCCATATACCCCCGAGACTCTATTGACAGTGACATTAAAAAGAGAAAATAACTTAAGGTAATGTTTGAGTTTCTCTGGTCCAAATTCACAAAGATATCACATATTTCTCGTTAACTGAAGCTGTAATAATGCCCCTTAATGGTTGACTTAAGATAGAAATAACACCTTGATATTCTACCTAAACTAGATACGTTCACTTAACACCAGAGGAAGCAAAGGTAAACAATATCATGTTTGTATTTTATCGTAAGTTAACCAATTAGAAACATTCTTACCAGTTCAGTTCCGAGGAAAATTTGAAAAACGAATTGTTGTGAATCTGCATCTTGGCTTAACAGGTATAAGAGGTAAGAGAAAATTAGTATAGGTCATTGATAAACGATATAGAGCGTAAAATACGATGGATTTTATATCGGTCAATAAATACCTGACATGGTTTAGTGAGCGCCAGCTGGGTGAAAATAAACTTAGGGTCCGAAATTGAGTCGCAGTTTTATTTTTATTTTTATTGATTTTTTCCTCCATGAATCACCTTGGTTAGGTTAAAAGTATATTATGGTTAGATTAGGTTGGGTTAGGTTAAATTGGGTTAAGTTAGTTTCGGGTTAGATTAGGTTACAGGTAAGTTAAGGTTGAGGTTAATGTTAAGTTAGTTTAGGGTAGGTTATGTTAGTTTCGGGTTAAATTATGGTGAAGTTAGTTTCAGTTTGGGTTAGGATGGGCTATGTTGGCTTAAATTAGTTTCTGGTTAAGTTAGGATAATATTCGGTTAGGTTAGGTTGCGACTGAGTTTCGGGGTAACTTAGGTTAAGAATGAAGTAACTTAACTAACCAACGTACCCTTAACTTAACCTAGCTAAACCTAACCTTAACTTAACCTAACCTAACCAAACCTTAAATTACCTAACCAAACCTACCCTTAACTTACATAATCAAACATACCCTTAACTTAACCTAACCAAACCTAACCTTTTTATGTGACAGTAAGAAGGACGGCAGGGAAAAATCAAGGCAGTGTCTCTCTCTGCACATCACCTCTCTGCACCTTACCTCTCTGCACCTCGCCTCTCTGCACCTCGCCTCTCTGCACCTCGCCTCTGCACCTCCTGCACCTCACCTCAGCACCTTGCCTCGCACCTGCCTCTCTGCACCCGCCCCTCTGCACCCCCTCCTCTGCACCCACCCTCTGCACCCCACCTCTGCACCTCACCCTCTGCACCCCGCTTCTGTCTCAGCTCTGCACCCTCCTGCACCCCACCCTCTGGCACCCACCCTCTGCACTCCCACCCCTGCACCCCGCCCTCTGCACCACCTCTGCACCTCACCCTCTGCACCTCGCCTCTGCACCTCGGCCCCTCTGCACCTCACCTCTGCACCACACTGCACCCTGCCCCCCACCTCAGCACTTCCCAGCACTCACCTTCTCCTTGCTGCACCTTCTCTCGCTGCACTCTCTGCTGCACTCACCTCTCTGAATCCGCCTCTCTGAACTCGCCTCTGAACCTCTGCACCTGCCTTCTGCACTGCCTCTGCACTGGCCTCTGCACTGCCTCTGCACCTAGGCTCCCGCCTCTGTCCCCTCAGCCTCTGCACCCGCCTCTCTGCACCTCGCCTCTTCTGCACCTCGCCCTCTGCACCCCCACCTCTCTGCACCTGGCCTCTGCACCCGCCTCTGCACCTGCCTTCTCTGTACCTCGCCTCTGTACCTCGCCTCTCTGCACCTCGTCTCTCTGCACCTCGCCTTCTGCACTTTCGCCTCTCTGCACCTCCTCTGCACCTCTGCACCCGTCTCTGCACCTCGCCTCTCTCTGGGCACCCTGCCTCTGCACCTCGCCCTCTGATCTCGCCCTCTGCACTCCGCCCCTGCACTTCACCCTCTGCACCCTCGCCTCTTCACTCCGCCCTCTGCACCTCGGCCTCTGTACCTCGCCTCTGCACTGCCTTTCTGCACCCGCCTCTCTGCACCCGCCTCTGCACCTCAGCCTCCTGATTCTCGCCCCCTCTGCACCTCACCTCTGCACCTCGGCCTCTGTACTCAGCCTGGTACCCTCCTCTCTCAGACCTCACCCTCTGCACCTCACCTCTGCACCTCGCCTCTCTGCACCTCGCCTCTCTGCACCTCGCCTCTCTGCACCTCGCCTCTCTGCACCTCGCCTCTCTGTACCTCGCCTCTCTGCACCTGGCCTCTCTGCTATACACTGAAGATAGTTGAGGTTATAGTGGGGGTTATAGGGATGTACGATATAAGAAACTTGTAGTTTATAATTGTATTTGGTGTATGTAATGCCCTTATAGGTTTAGTTGTTGTAGCGTAGTAATATCATTATAACGTCAACGATAACATAACAAGAGTCGTTTGAGACAGGTAGTTCCACACAGTCATGGTCCATAGGTATAAATGAGTTTAGGCTGGGAAAGAATCTGCAGAATGGAATTTCAATAGTAAAGTCATTGGTCTTCCCAGATACTCTCCTGGTATTGGTGGGGGTAGTGGTGGTGTTGGTAGTGGTGAGGGTAGTGGTGTTGATGAAATTCCTCACAACACTGACTGTGGAAGTGTTGATAAATGAGGGTAATGTATGAACAGTTAAGTTGAATTATGTTAAAACGTGACTATAAATATTATGTATTTGGTTGATGCCCCAAACTACGTTATGTGTGAGGGGGATCTTCCTGAAGACCTCTGGTGAGACAGGACCAGTCAGAGTGAAGGATTTATGGCAGGTTGTGTCATCTGTATAGGCGTGAATGGAAATATTTGTCGATGAATTTTAGAGGAATGACAGATCAACTACGGAAGCCACACCGTTGACCACTGGGTATATTTTCAAGGTGTTTGAGAATCTGTGTTTTGATTACCGTTTTAAAAATCATTGTTACTGGGTGATGATTTGACGGGTTGGATTTATCAACTTTCTTTCGGGGGTTTTGGATATTTGTGAAGATATTTTGCAAAGAAAGAAGAAAGTGGTTGTGTGAAAGTGATATAGACATAAGAGTTTGAAAACGACAAGAAAAAAGTTCAGTAGTAATATTTCTGAGAGACGAGATTACAAGGACCTTCAGATCCAGTTGAGGAAGCATACGCCCTTCCTCCTGTTGGGTTGAGTTAGACGCAAAGATTTTCGAAAGTAGATTGATTGTCCATCTCCTGAGAACCTGAGCTCACTTTCCCATCAGGGGAGTTGAGAGGAGGAATAGATGAATGGATACTGATGTTTGAGCTCAATGTATTAAATGTGGACCAGAAGAGTTTGTTATTGTTTGTTTATCAGTCTGATTATTTATGCAGAATGTTTGATTTGGATATCTTATAAATGGTTTTAACTGTAATTCATGTAAGTATGTAGTACCAAACCCTAATATACCCTAACATATGCCAACTAAACCTACCCTACCGTTCCTAACCAAACCCTAACGCACCCTAACTTATCCCAACCAAACCTTAACGTACCCTATCTTATCCCAACCAAACCAGCAGCTTTAAGTGCGAATATACGTATTCTGGCGTGGCACTTGGTCCTGAAGTTGGCCAAGATGACTACAAAGTGCTTGACTTACTATCTGGTGGTGATTTAAGACCGAATATATTAAGTTGAGCTCCAGGAACAAAGTAAGGAGTTGAATTTTGATAAGATAGAAAGTTGAATTAAGTTTGGTTCCCGAGAGAGGTAGGGCGACACGGGGGAGCTGAATCGTGGATTACGTTTCTCAAGTGAAGATGAGAAAATGACGTGAACAAGTCTGAGAGTTGGTGAGGAGAGGGTAGTGTGTGTGTGTGTGTGTGTGTGTGTGTGTGTGTGTGCGTGTGTGTGTGTGTGTGTGCGTAGATAACTTTTTTGAGGACATGTCAGCCAAAAGTTTGAAAATATACAATAAACACAGATGATAAAAGTTACATATACTGTAGTGAGGTTGGGGGAGTGGGTCACCTGAGTGACAAAAGCTTTCAGTACAAAAAGAGAAGAAACTTGGAGTGAACAAACAAAGAAACTACAGATGTGGAAGTAATTTCGTTGATCGCTGAGCAGCCGGTCTTGTAAACTGTCTGGTGAGTTGTGCTGCCTCCCCACGGTACACAAGATTTCACACCCAGGTGCAGTCCTGGTCTCCGGCTGGTCACAGACTTACTTGCTTACATTCCTGTCACATGGTCCTGGTAACCTAGGTCTCTCAGCTCACAGGGTGTTGGGGAGGGGTCTTGTTTCTCATTTATCACTTTGTGGAGTTGGGAGTCCTCGTTTCTCACCTGGCGTCTTTGAAATTTCTTATATCTTAAATGGTGTAGCGGAGTCTGGGTATCACATCTGGTGTGGTGGTGGTGGGTGGTCACCTTTGTAGATGGTCAGGTCTGGGTGGACCGTGACCTCTGACCACAGGACATCGACTTGTCACTCTTGAACACTTGTTCCCATTCCTTTTAAGTTGAAATTGTCACTTTTGTATATCAGTTTTTGGTTGATCGTTAATCTTTGCCCTGTATTGTTGATAGGAGGATGTTGATAAATCCTGGTGGGGAAGAGATGGGGAAGGTGGAGGCTTGACGTACCAGGGTGGCAGCTGTCTCCATGATCTGAAAGGCCACGGCCGCCTCAGAAGAGCAGCGCCGAATTGAAGGCTGAAGACGGTGTGTATGTGTAGGCGGAGGAGGTTCATTCTTCGTCCCCTATTCCCAAATCCTCCTCCTCCCCCATTCCCATCCCCCTCCTACCTTCCCCTTCCCCATCTCCCCCCTACCCATCCCTTTCCTGCCATCCCCACACAGCATCACATTACACACTGCCGTTCATATCAACACCGCTGTCATTTTTTAATTACTTGAAGGCGTTGTATCTTTAACACTTTAGTCATTAAAGTCGATAGTGTGAACTGCGAGAGTCAGTTCATGACGTCGTTTCATTCATATATGCACGTGACATCAGTGACATCACACCATTCATAAGTTTAGAAGGGATATTTCGTGACGTCATTCCATTCATGAATTGTAGATCGTATTCGTGATGACATTTCGTTCATGAATATAAATCCCATTTTGTCTTCCAGTCACGTGTTTAGGTCGTGCTCATGATGTCATTTCATTCATTTATGTTTAAGGTGTTAGTGACGTCATTCAGCCGTGTAGGTGTATCGTGTTTATACTGACGTCACTCCATTCATGAATGTACGAGTAAATTCTATTGTCTACGTTATTTTATATCATGAGTGAATGACGTCATACTCATGGTATTCGTGATGTCATACTTCACCCATTATTACTCCTTCATTCACTACTTCAATGCTTCACTTGCTTCATTAACCCGTTATTTCACATGCTCCATTAACCCATTATTTCACATGCTCCATTAATCCATTATTTCACATGCTCCATTAATCCGTTATTTCAATTGCACCATTAACCCATTATTTCACATGATCCATTAACCCATTATTTCACATGCTCCACTAACCCATTATTTCACATGCTCCATTAACCCATTATTTCACATGCTTCATTTACCCATTAATTCACATGCGCCAACAGCCCATTATTTAACTCCTCCATCAACTAATTGTTTCACTTCTCCATTAACTCATTGCTTCACTCCTCCATTACCCCATTATCTCACTAGGTCTATTAACCCATTATTCTCTTCCATTAACCCCTTATATCAATAGCTCTCATGATGTCTTACAAGCGACATTATTCAGTTCGTTTAAACTAAGGAGAAATCATTTGATCTTCTTACTCATTGAAGTTTTAATTATTTGTTCAAGTCGTTAAGTAAAAGGTGTCAGGGCAACAATTCCCGTGATGAGAGAGAGAGAGAGAGAGAGAGTATTTATGACATCATTACCATCACGGGGGCTGGCGGCATTAGTGAGTTAATTACAGTGTTGTATTCCGATCCGGGAAGTGAATTTGGAGGCTCCGTGGTGATGGTGTTTGTTGACAGTTATGAGAAAGACACATACATAAGAACATAAGAATGGAGGAAACTGCAGCGGGCCTATTGGCCCATACTGGGCAGTCCCGTTTACACCCAACCCCTATTGCTCATATAAGCATCCAACCTATGTTTGAAGCTATCCTGCGTATTCGAGTTAATGATGATATTTGGTAACTTGTTCCATTCATCCACTACTCTGTTTTCAAACCAGTGTTTACCTATTTCGCGCCTAAATCTAAATTTGTCTAATTTAAAACCATTGTTAAGAGTTCGCTCCTGGTTGGATAGTTTGAGTACCTTTGTAATGTCCCCTTTGTTTAGCCCTGACTTCCATTTATACACCTCTATCAGGTCGCCCCTCACTCTACGTCTCTCGAGGGAGTGCAAATTAAGATGCTTTAACATGTCTCTATACTCAAGGTTCCTAATGCCCGGGATTAGTTTTGTCATTCTCCTCTGAATTCTTTCCAAGGATTCTATATCCATTCTGTAATACGGTGACCAGAACTGAACTGCTTAATCCAGGTGTGGTCTCACAAGAGCAAGATACAGTTTTAGGATGACCTCGCTAGTCTTGTAACTTACACTCCTTTGTATGAACCCAAGTACTTTATTAGCCTTGTTACGAGCATACATACATACATACATACATACATACATACATACATACATACAGTACATACAGTACATACATACATACAGTACATACAGTACATACATACATACAGTACATACATACTTAAAGGATAATACTGATAGAGTAGAGAGATAGATAAATAAATAGATTGATAGATGGATAGATAGATGAACGACCACATTTATCTCCATCTAATTAGCAATATTACCTGTACTCTACTTCCATCTATGACTAACAAAGCACTTAGCACGACACACAACGAGTGGTCCAAAAATAGTCAATAAATGCGACGAAATAAATGGCAAAAATAAACTTCAGAAGTATCCCCTCCAAAGCCTTGAGTATGTTAGAAAACGACATTCAATAAGCTATCGTTTTACCTCCAGATCAGAGGGATTCGAGCAGGCTTCTACACACCTCATTAAGTTACTAAAGAACACATCAGTCAGTGCCCGGCGATAAATTCCCTAAATACGCCACGAGAGCTGGAAATATGATCGGTATTTCGCGGCGGGAATTAGAGTATAAGCTGAGGCACATGTGGTGGGATGCTGGGTGGGTGATCTTTGTGGAGAGGAGACAGGAGAAGAGAGAAAGAGAAAAAGAAAGAAAGTGAGAGAAAGAGAGAGAAAGGGCAAGAAAGGGTAATTGAATAGTGATGGAGAGGAAAAGAGAGAAGGAAAGAAAGGGAGAGAGAGGAAAGATACTGTGTGTAAACGAGAAAGATTGTGGAGGAATAATAGACAGAAAGAGAGAGATATAAGGGAAGAAAGTGAGGGGAAAGAAAATGGGATGGGGGGAGGGAAGAAAGAGGGGGATTAACGGAGAGAGAAAGCGAGAAGGAGAGAAAGAGAAAGGGGTAAAAAAAAAGATTGAAAAAGAGAGAAAACAAAAACAAAATCAGATAAATAAAAAAATTTAAGAAAAATTAAAGAAAAATATAAAAAAAATGAGAGAGAGAGAGAGAGAGAGAGAGAGAGAGAACTTAAACTAGTGAACTCTCTTAGTAATCAATGTCACTAATTAACTGTTAACCCTTCCAAAAAAAAAAAAACTAAAATGGGACTTATGAACATGTGTGTGTTGGTATATACGTAGTGAGTATTATAGCACTTTCTTGTTGCCTCTGGGACCATTGATTTAACCCATATATGTATTTTGAGTTAGGAGATGAGCAGAGGAGAGGTTATGTATAATTTTATGTTTATATAACTAGTTAGGGAAGTTTATAGTAATGTTAATTTATATATGTAGGTTAAGGATCCACTAAAACTATCTTCTTACTGTCACCATTGTAACCACCATCACCATACTTATCACCATACCTATCACCATCACCATACCTATCACCATCACCAACTACCACCACCATCACCTACCATTACCACTTACCACATACTGCAATACCAACCACCATCACCATACCTATCACCATCACCATACCTTTCACCATCACCATACCTATCACCATCACCACCTACCACCATTACCACCTACCACCATCACCACCCACCATATACCACCCACCACCTTCTATCACCACCATCACCACTACCACCATCACCACCTCACCTGTTACCACTACCACCATCATCACCACCTACCACCACCACCCACCACTATCACATACAACCACTTAACCACCATTACCACCAATAAAGACCTACCACCGTCACCACCACCTACCATCACCGCTCACCTCCTACACCACCACCACCACCACGTCACCACCTCCTACCTCCACCACCACCACCATCATCACCACCACCTACAACCACGCGCCACCAGGAGACCCAATATTTCTCATGCCTAGGACCACCATCACTCTGGCTGCCTGGGAGATAAATGTAATCGATTTTGGTGATGCTGTTGACGGTCTCCTGGGAAGCACGCAATGGCCTTGTTGGGGAAAAACGAGTGTATGTTGGGTGTTGACCTAACTTGACCTGTCTGTCTGTCTGTCTGTCTGTCTCATTTTCCTTACGATTTTTCTTTTTAATCTGATTTTTCCATTGCTCTCTCTCTCTCTCTCTCTCTCTCTCTCTCTCTCTCTCTCTCTCTCTCTCTCTCTCTCTCTCTCTCTCTCTCTCTCTCTCTCTCTCTCTCTCTCCTAAGGCTACTAATATGCTCTCTAGCACTAGAGTTTTGTTGCTTCTCTATGTTGGAGTAATTGACTTAATAAGCGAGGTCTCCAGAGCATTGTCCTACTGAATCTCTCTCTCTCTCTCTCTCTCTCTCTCTCTCTCTCTCTCTCTCTCTCTCTCTCTCTTTATCTATCCTTCAATATTGAATTGTCTGTCTATGTACCTGTTAGTGTTACTTTCCCTCAGAGGCTTTCACCTATAATGGGTATGTTCTCAATGATAAAGTCTATATATATATATATATATATATATATATATATATATATATATATATATATATATATATATATATATATATATATATATATATATATATAGACTTTATCATTGAGAACATATATAGGTGAAAACTTAGCTTTCTAAAGGTGAAATGAGAGTTCCATTCTCTTTTTGCTTTTCCTACTTCTCTTTCCAAGAGACACCCTGCAGGAAAATGGAAGCTCTCGGGTAAAATTTACGTTGTGGTGATCTTTCGAATTCTGAGAGAAGGTCGGTGTCACTGTGCTTTAAATAGGCGGGAGAAGAAGAGGGATCTGTGCTTTTCGTCTTGTAATGAGAGGAATTAGGTGATATCTCCCGACAAACACTGATGGGATAAACTTTATAATTTTCTAGATACTAAGAGGATCGCTTTATCACTTCTAAAGGTTTTATTAACTTTAAGGAAATGGAAGTGGAAGAAAGTTTATGCTTTCTAATTTACGACAATTGCAATTAAACGAAGTTTCGCCACAAAAAAAGTTATTATTAGTTAACTTTCGCGTTTTGGGCGAGGACCGCTTGCTATGAGGCTGTTTCTGAGTGTGGTGAGTGCGTCCCGTCCGCCGCTGGGAGAAACTAAGCAAACTCTCGAATCTGTAAATAATTAATTAAGTTGAAAAATAATTGCTTTTTATTTCCGATGAGATAAATTACAATCTTCTTCGAGTAAAATAAAAAATGGCAAAGTTAACTTCGGAACATCTCGAAGTAGTTGAGTATGTTATCTTTCAATGATTAGAACAAAATAAAGAAACTCGATGCTTTCTATTTAGCGAAACAAAATTGTCCCACAAAAAGTTATGATGGTCTGACTTTCGAATGTTGGGCCAAGGAGTCACTCTCAGACTTTCACCAGTGCATTCTCCTTGACGATAGGAGAAATGAAACGAAACCTCCCCGCAAAAAGTTATGATGACCTAACTTTAGAATTTGGGGAAAGGAGTCGCTTTCTCCGACTTAAAACCGATGAAATGAAAAGAGATTGTATATTTAATTTTTGGTAAGAGAAAGATTAACTGTGTGTGTGTGTGTGTGTGTGTGTGTGTGTGTGTGTGTGTGTGTGTGTGTGACGCGAGGAAGAACATTAATTGTTGAAGATAACAAGACCCATCACCAAACACTCATGGCTTCCGCTCTCCCTTCCCTAATAAACAATTAATCCCGTGGCAGTTGTTGGTAGGGAGGTCAGTGTTACTTTAATGACCTGTGGTACCTGTTAGGGGGAGGTAATGTGAAGTAATTGGTGTTGGTGGTCGTCGGTCACACGCACACAGTTGAGGCCTTAGGTGGTGATGGATATTGTTATGGTTCAGATTAGCGTGTGTGTGGGGAAGGGGTGCCTACCACTGCCCACAACATATTCTTCAATGGAAGGCTATGGGAGAAACCCCAGAAAGAAAAATGGCTTGGGCTTCATGAGGCAGATAATGGACGTACTCGTACACAACATCTGGCCACCCCATCAGCGGAAGAGGTTACCAACATGGGAGCCCAACGACTACACCGGCGGATGTAGTCAGTGCAAGATGGACAGGCTACAAAGGCGAAACCCAACAAACTGGGCGATCGGTAGTCGATTGCAACTCTCCCTCACCCTAGTTGTTGCAGCTGCCTGCATCACTGGATCAGGAAAAGGGAAAGCCAAGATGTGTGGTTGCAGTCTGTTCTCCTGTCTCATTACATTAATCAACTCACGCGCAGCCATCATCCAGCTCATCGTATCTCTCATCATCATCAAAAGCCCTAAACCCCCAAAAGTCCTATGGCGACAGATTAATGGCGACGGAGACAGGCAGAGATGATTACCGGGAGTCTCTCGTGACTATTCTAGTCACAACTCTGCACATGGGTGGCATTGATAGGATGGTCATTTATGTACTGGGATCTAGGCAGCAGTGCAATCCTGTCACCCCCACATGAGGAGGGGGACAGAAAGGGTGCCCTGAACATAGCCTGCCTAAAATTCACCTGACTGGGGTACCGCAGTCAAAAACATAACCACAAATCAAAGCAAAAACAAACTACGAGTATACAACCTCTTATGGTCTCTGCATGAAATTTCAGAACCCGTCTGGATACTGGCACAAATAAACGTCCTGAAAGAAATACTGCCCTTGTGACAAAAGAGTCCCAGCTCCCAGACAAGGGTCGACACACAGAACTGAAGTCCAGCTATACTTTCTTCGGTAAGGGTAAGCCTGCTGCAGAGAGAAACGGCATTTATGGAGTTGACTTTGCCATTCGCCAATCCAGCATAGGCTAACTGAAATGCCTGTTGGGGTCAACGAATGCCTTATGATGCTCGAAGTGCCACTGAATTATGCAGGTCATGCCTTCTTCGTCAGTGCATACGCCCTAACACGAGATACAGAGGATTACATCAAGGAGGCCTTTAACGCCGACCTTGACAGAGTGCTAACATCTATCCCCATAGATGATAAGGTTGTGCTCCTAGGTGACTTCAATGCTAGAGTTGGCAGAGATGCTGACATTTGGCAGGGAATTATAGGGAGAAACGGAGTGGGCAAGTGTAATCCCAACGGCCCACTCCTCCCCAGCAAATGTATTGAACACAACCTCACTATCACCAATACCTTGTTTAGGCAGGCCTTTATGTTCAAGGATTTGTGGCAACACCCACGATCCAAACACTGGCACCTCATTGACTACATCGTTGTCAGAGAAGGAGGTCGCCGAGATGACCTCATCACCCGAACCATGTGTGGCTCAGATCATGTCGCTCTAAAATGACGAAGGCAACAAGCCTCCAGAAGCGGTTTCAACACAAAGTGACTGGGGGATCAAGCACTAGAACACGCTTTCAAAGAGCAGCTCGACGATGGGGTGATAAATAAGCCAGCAACAAACAACCTAAATCCGAGTGCCGAATGGAGTGTCCTCAACTGTCATTACAAAAACGTGCAGCGAGACCTTCGGCCACATTGGGGAGAAACATCATATTGGTTTGATGAAACGACCAGTAAATCGACATACTCATCAATGATAAACATGCTGCTTCCACTGACTGGCAGAACAACCCTCAATCTCGGACCAAAGCTAATACCTTCTCCGAGAAGAAGGCAATAGCCTTCACAATCTAAAGGACGAATGGCGATAAAAAGTGTGAAATGCAAAAATTTTCGGATCTACAATCAACGGCCCAACTACTCATGGCACGGCCCAGCACCGCTCATCCGAGGTAACTCGCTAGTTAAAGACGAAGAGAGTATCCGTCAGTGTTGTAAGGAGCACTACCATTTCTTGCTCAACCGAAACACTGATATGGATTTCCCGACGACCTAGCAGGTCCCTCAGCACCCATAACTGGACCACCTCGGCTATCTTCCACTCCGTTATATGGTAACTACTGCCATCAAGCAGATGAAAAATTACAAAGCCACAAGGGAGACCGATCAGACTGTAGCAACTACCGTGGGATCTTGCTGCTGTACTTAGCTGGCAAGATTATTGCCCGAGTCCTCCTCAACAGACTTCTTCCCAGAATCTCAATGTGTCCTTAGACCATCACGTGGCATCACTGACTTGATCTTTGCGTCCCGCCAGATACAAGAAAAGTGCAGAGAACAACATAATAATTTGTACATGGCCTTCATCGACCTTACTAAGGCCTTCGACTCGGTCAACAGGGAAGCCCTCTGGCGGACCCTCAGTCGTTTTGGTTACCCCCCAAAATTCATCGCCATTGTGAGGCAACTCCACGATGGCATGAACGGTAAAACAGGGGGATGTACTGGCACCAACTCTCTTTTCCATTTTCTTTGCTGCCATCCTTACTTGTATTTGTGCCAGTTTAGCCGGCGGGGTGGACATCCAGTACGTGATGAAGGGACTTTTCAAAATAAGACGACCCTAGGTAGAAACTAGGGTGTTAGCCGCTTCCATCACTGAACCTCAGTATGCAAACGATCTCACCCTTGTCGCTCACACTGACCGTGACCTACAGGAAGTTCTGAATACCTACGCAGATGTATATGCACACTTCAGCCTTGAGGTGAATGTACGTAAGACTCAGATTCTCTTTCAGCCTGCCCCTGGGGCAGCCACACCTCCATCATTCATCCAGGTTAATGGTACTACCCTCTCTAATGTTACCTAATTTCAGTATCTTGGCTCCCATCTGTCCACCACCGTGGACATCAATGAAAATTTGAACATCGGATCAGATGTGCAATTAAAACCTTTGGCAGACTCTATACCCGTGTCTTCAGCTGTAGGAGGCTGAAATTATCTACAAAACTGCATGTATATCGATCAGTTTCCTCCCCACCCTGATATATGGCAGCGTGACATGGGTTACAAACAGGAAGCACCTCAAGGTACTTGAAAACTTTCACCAACGTAGTCTACGTTCCATCCTCCGAATTCCTTGGGAAGGCAAGAGAACAAATGAGGGTATTATCGCTGACACCAACTGTAGGAGCATCGAGGCTACCATTATCCATGAACAACTACGCTGGACCAGCCATGTTACCCGCATGGACGACAGTAGACTGCCAAAGCAGCTACTTTACTATCACCTAATGAATAGTAAACGTAATACTGGAGGGTAACTGAAAAGGTTTAAGGATAGTCTTAAGACAAACTTGAAAAAGTGCCAAATCGGCCCCCTCACCTGGGAGACGATCACTCCACACCGTAACGCTTGGAGGAGCACCACACGAGAAGGTGTAAATACTTTTGAGGTAGTCCGACTGCATACCGAGGCAGACAAGCTCCAGCCAGCGCCGGAAAGACGCTGCCGCCGCCCCTCCCTCACAAGACATAGCCCTCCACACGTGCGACATCTGTGGACGACCCTACCGCTCCCGTATAGGCCTCTTGAGTCACCTCAGAGCTCACCAACGAAGGTGACATCTTTAACAACTCATATCATTGTATCATAGCTGAATGAGCGTCATACTCGATTCATAGTGACAGCAATGTAGTTGTAGTAGAAGTATTAGTAGTGTGTGTGTGTGTGTGTGTGTATGTATGTATGTATGTATGTATGTATGTATGTGTGTGTGACTTACGGCCACCCGCTGATGTGAAGAGGTTTCTCTCTCTCTCTCATCCATCCTTCCATCCAATTTTTCCTTTCTCCTCTCATACCTTCACTTTTATTTTCAAACCATTTTTCTTCCTCCTCCTCTCCTCTCCCGGCGACCACTACATCATCACCACCCCTCACCATCACACACGCTACGTCAAGGTTTCAGCACACAAATATTGGGGAAAGCCAAGACTGGTGGCGAGCTGTAACTTATAGCTGAGAGAGAGAGAGAGAGAGAGAGAGAGAGAGAGAGAGAGAGAGAGTCTACTGACCAATTGAAGGCTCTAGCTCACAGAACGATAAAGAAAGAAAGAGAGAAAGAGGGGGGGGGGGAGAGCGTATAGTACAATTTATAGCTCAGATAGAGAAAATAAGAAAGTATGTCTCGTAATTAATTGAAACTTCTAACAGACAGGTAGCTTAACAAGGCTATATAAAAATAATAATAATAATAATAATAATAATAATAATAATAATAATTAATAATAATAATACGTAGAAATAAGTACACATTAAAACGCTTTAACCTTAAATATTAAATAATATATATAAAAGAAAAACCTTGAACTAAAGTGAATATTTGTCAACCGTTCATTCCCCAAAATTCCGTCGACCGATAATTTGCTGTGTCTGGCAGCTGACTCCCGATAATTATCCAATAAGTCGTTCTCTCTCTCTCTCTTCTCTGTCTTTCTCTATGTTTTGGTTTATCCCCGTTTCTTATTATTATTTTTCTCTATATATCTCTTTATTTCTCTCTCTATTTGTGTCCGGTTTTCAGTTTTTTTCTTTCTATCTTTTTCTCCCCACTTTCTTTCTGTATTCAATTCTACCTTTCTTTCTCTTACTTCTCTCTCTTTTTTTCTTTCTCATTCTTTCTTTATTTCTTTCTTTTCTCTCTCTCTCTCTCTCTCTCTCTCAAAGGAAAGGACCGTCTTTGTACGCTAACAGGAACCTCATAGTTATCCATTCACGATTTTCTCAGTATTTTTCGGGTCAAAGGACGCACGGGTCAACTGTCACGCAGGTATGAGTTGTTCAGGTCATAGGCCACACTTTAGGGGCCAAACAGGTCAAAGGTCAGGCATGTCATGAGTTGTTCAGGACATAGGTTACACTTTAGGGGCCACATAGGTTAAAGGTCACATAGGTCATGAGTTTTGTGGGTCACAGGGCACACTATAGGTCACACAGGTCAAAGGTAACGCAGGTCATGAGTTGTACAGGTCACATGGGCACACTCTAGAGGTCACACGGGTCAAAGGTCACGCAGGTCATGAGTTGTGCAGGTCACAGTTCACACTTTATGGGCCACACAGGTCAAAGGTCATGCAGGTCATGAGTTGTGCAGGTCACAGGGCACACTCTAGAGGTCACATAGGTCAAAGCACAACACTTACCAGAGGGTATATACGATAAGACACACACACACACACACACACACACACACGTAGTCATGCACATCAATACCGCCGCCACTCCAGTGCAAGCCCCAGCAGTCACAGTGGGTGCCCATCCTCTCCAGCTGGTGCAGTCTGCCAAACTCCTGGGTGTAACCATAGGCAACAAACTTGACTGGAAGGCCCATGTAAATAACACAGTCAAGGCAGCCTCGTATCGTCTCTACATGCTACGACGACTTAGGTCACTTGGGACACCCACGCCAGAGCTGAGGACCATCTACAACGCCTTTATTCTCCCCAAACTAACGTATGCGTCACCAGCCTGGTCGTCTTCTCTCAACTCCACCCAACAACGTCAGCTAGAGAAGGTACAGAAAAGGGCCTGCAGAATCATGCTCGGCGCAGAATACTCCGGCTACACCAACGCTCTCTCCACCCTGGAAATGCCATCCCTCAGTGACCTCCACCACCAAGCACTGGAAAGGTTTGGCAGTGGACTACTGCACCACCCTCGTCATCGCCACCTCCTGCCACCTGCAGCCCCCCACCCAACTCGCGCAGTCCGCCACTACAACAAAATTCAGCCCATAAGAGCCCGCACCGATAGATATAAGAACAGCACCATCCCATCTATTGTTAAAATAACAAACAACTCCTGATTTATGTACTGTACAGCCCTGTAAATGTATTCAATGCATTTTATATCTTTATGCCTAAATCAAATGTAAGTCTGTATATTTTCAGCCACCGGCTGCAACTCTATTAATAAACCGTTTATTATTATTATTATTATTATTATTATTATTATTAGTATTATTATTATTATTATTAGTATTATTATTATTATTATTAGTATTATTACACACACACACACACACACACACACACACACCAACAACAACAGTAAAATAACACAATATAGAAACACAATACAACACAACACAACACAACACAACACACAACAGCGGAAACACAACACAACACACAACAGCAGAAACACAACACACAACACACAGAAACACAACACAACACACAACAGCAGAAACACAACACACACACACAACACACAGCAGAGAAACACAACACAACACACACACAGCAGAAACACAACACAACACAGCAGCAGCAGAAACACAACACAACACACAACAGCAGAAACACAACACAACACAGCACACAGCACACACACACACACACCACACAACACAACACACACACAGCAGAAACACAACACAACACACACAGCAAACACACACAACACAACACACAGCAGCAAACACAACACAACACAGCAGCAAAGCACAACACAACACAACACACAGCAGCAGAAAACACAACACAACAACAGCAGAACACAACACAACACAGCAGCAAAACACAAACACACAAACAGCAGAAACACAACACAACACTAAACACAACACAAGAAACACACACACAGCAGAAACACAACACAACACAGCAGCACAACACAACACACACACACACAACAGCAGAAACACAACACAACACACACAGACAAAACACAACACAACAAAAACACAACACAACACAACACACACACAGCAGAAACACAACACAACACAACAACAGCACACACACGGCACAGCACAACACAGCAGAAACACAACACAACACA
Source organism: Homarus americanus (assembly GCF_018991925.1). Taxonomy (NCBI): domain Eukaryota; kingdom Metazoa; phylum Arthropoda; class Malacostraca; order Decapoda; family Nephropidae; genus Homarus; species Homarus americanus. The sequence continues at coordinate 361,080 of NW_024728663.1, read as the reverse complement.
AACACAACACACAACACAGCAGAAACACAACACACACACACAACACAACACACAGCACAACACAGAAACACAACACAACACAGCAGCAGCAAACACAACACAGCAGCAAAAAACACACAACACAGCACAGCAAACACAACAACACACACACACAACACAGCACAGCAGCAGAAACACAACACAACACACAGCAGAAACACAACACAACACAACACAGCAGAAACACAACACAACACACAACAGCAGAAACACAACACAACACACAACAGCAGAAACACAACACAACACAGCAGCAAAAACACAACACAACACAACAGCAGAAACACAACACAACACACAACAGCAGAAACACAACACGGCACAGCACAGCAGCAGAAACACAACACAACACAAACAACACAACACACAACAGCAGAAACACAACACAACACAACACATAACAGCAGAAACACAACACAACACAGCAGCAGAAACACAACACAACACAGCAGCAGAAACACACAACAACACAGCAGCAAAAACACAACACAACACAGCACAGCAGCAGAAACACAACACAACACAGCAGCAAAAACACAACACAACACAGCACAGCAGCAGAAACACAACACAACACACAACAGCAGAAACACAACACAACACAACACAGCACAGCACACTATTCATTAGCACTACACACGGGATCGATTAAGGCGTTTCAACGTAATTAAAATCCATCTATTAATTTATTTACGTTTGTTGTTTTGGCTGATTGGACGAGCCGAGGGGTAGTCATGGTAGAGAGAGAGAGAGAGAGAGAGAGAGAGAGAGAGAGAGAGTTTATTCACTAAGAGTATAGTTTCTTCCCTCTGCTGACTTAAGGTAAAATAATAACCTCCTCTGACTTGGTTCCTGCTCAAACAAGTTATACATTATGGGTAAGACAAAATGTATATTTTTTTTCATTACATATGAAGACTTAGGAGAATGTGTGTGTGTGTGTGTGTGTGTGTGTGTGTGTGTGTGTGTGTGTAATTTTTTTACGGGGAAAAGCCCACTGGGAACAGGCCATCGACCCACAACGGGCCTCGGGGCGAAAAAGCAAGAGCAGAAAGAAATTAAAAATAGAAAAGGAAAAGGTTATAATAACCTACTCCACGAAGATGCCAGCTTTTTGAAGTGAGGCAGATATGAGTATGGAAACACACAAGAAGGCAGAGCATTATACTGTTTGGTTGTGTGAGGAAAGAAGGATGTATTACAACGGGTTATTCTAGTGTGACCGACATCCATAGAGAAATGGTGGGCACCGCGGGCAAGACGTGTGTTACGAGCCCACGGCCTTGCTGGCGGTACACAGGATGCCAAATCCACCGAACTTTGCCCGTTAAAGTACCTGTAAAAGAGAGAGAGAGTGAAGCAACATTGTGGTGGAAAGGAAAGAGAGATTGTCAACTAAAGGAGGAGAGTTAATAAGACGAAATGCCTTTGATTCCACCCTATCTAACAGTTGGACAGAAGAGGAGCCACACCTCGATTTTTTTTTTTTACGGGGATTAGCCCACCCAGGCACAGGTCACTGACCCACATCGGGGCCTGGGGGCGAAAATGTAATAAATAATAATAATAATAATAATAATAATAATAATAATAATAACAATAACAATAGTAATAATAATAATAATAATAAAGAACCATAAAGAAATACAAATTGAAAAAAATTAGTGAGAAACAATATACAGTATATATGTTGTGTTGTCAATAGTAAGAGAAACAATTGAGACCCTGCAATTGTGTGTAAATGAGGCAAAAAGTCAGATCAGCAACCTGGGACTTGGTCACAATTTCGTGATGCCATATGACAGCAGGGTCTACCATTAGACAACACATTATGCTTCCAATATCTTCCCAGGCGGTAGTACCTCCCTGTTTGGTAGCTGCCTACTACCTACCGATATGAGAGCAGTACTCCATGTTAGGACGAATGAATCCTTAATTCTTAAAGCAACTGCTCAAGAGTGAAGTAGCTACGGCATCTATGTATGTATGTACAGTAATAATAATAAATAATAATAATTAACGGTTTATTGAAAGAGTTGGCAGCCAGAAGGCTGAAAATATACAGTTACATATTTGGGGAATGGGTTTCGAATTACAAATAATATACAAGTAACATAAGTGATAAATAAGATATATAATAACTAGATGGGGAAAAGCTCAAACTACAGTTCATTTCAACATAGTGACAGTGCAAGGAGTAGTGTTTACTGGGAGTGAATACAATGGTTTATTACAAGTTATTGATAATTTTACAATGGTTGGGACTGGGCTGTTCTTATAGCGATCAGTTCGTACGTATCGGCTGGATGCGGTTGTGGTGTCGAACAGCAATTCTCGGGCTAGGATTTCAGGTGGTAGTAGGAGCCGGTGTCGAGGATGGGTAGAAGCTTCTACCAAATTTGCAGATGAGGTCGTGGTGATGGTCAGTGAGAGTCGAAAGGTCAGTGTGTTGAGCGCTTTGATATGTGGAGTAGGAAGGGGAGAATAATCTTGCATGCCCTCTTTCACTTTTCTAGGTGTTTACGTTGTGTGGCATTTGGGAGGAAGACCAGGTGGGGGAGGCATAGGTGAGCTTGGGAGTATGAATGTTGTGTAAATACTGAGGAGTCGGGTGCAGGCCTCGAGGGACTTGAGTCGGCGGAGGAGGTGGAGACGGAAACTGGAGGATTTGACAACTTCACTGACGTGTGGTTTCCAATTTAGTTTGTTGTCTGGTGACAGGAGCTTCGTGGAATCTAACCTGGGTGTGTTCGGACCTAGAGTAATGGAAGGAGGTGGGACAATGTCGGAGGAGAGGTTGATGTGCATAACCATGGTTTTGGTATGGTTGATGGTGACATGGTTGTTGGTGGCCCAGTTTTGGAGACCGTTCAATAAATCCTGAAGGGCGGTATAGTTGGGAGCAGAATTGTTGACCTGATCCCAATGGTGGAGTCGTTGACATATTTCCAGCAAGCAGGGGTTTCTCTTGGGGCATCATTGATGAGCATAGGCAGAGTTATCCCATCTTGGTGCCTTGGGGACGCCACAGGTGAGTGACTGAAAGGTGGAGACAGCCCTCGGAAGCGTACAACAGCGTCGGTCACTGAAGTCTGTAGCTGGTATAAGACTTCTCCGAAGCCCGAGGTCAATAGCTTTGTTGATGATTATATTGTGGTCGACTAGGTCGAATGCTTTAGTGAAATCAATGAAGGCGACAGCTGCAGACGTTTTTCGTTTCTCGAGATGGCGGTATATGTAATCGAGAAAGCTGACAAGACAGTGAGTGGTGGAGGAAGTTTTCATGTTGCCAAATTGCTGAGGATCTACGACTCCTGCAATATCAGCATAATCCCAGTCGAACATAAAACTTTCACAGATTAGGCTGGGTATTGGGGTGATTGCAATAGGTCGTAGCCGATTTAAGTTTGTGGGCTGGTTGACTTGGGCACTGGTGATACATAAGAGGTCTTCCAGTCAGCTGGGCATCTGGCTTGACTGAGAGAAGCATTGATGATGGAGCATAGGGGCTTACAAGCTCCGGGAGAACTCCTTGAAGAGTTTCATTGGTAAGTCAATGGGGTGGTAGAGCGTTTTAATTTTAGTTTGTCCAGGCGTTTTGCTACTTCAAATTCTTCTACTAAGTCAGTGGAAGGGGGTCTGTAGGTAAGCAGGGAGAGTGGTTGTGTCAAGCCGGGGGAGCGTCTGGCATATAGTAGCGAAATGGTTATTTGTTCGCTCAGCTGCGTCAACATTAGTGAGATGGCTAAGGAAGGGAGGTGTGTCTTATTGTTTAGTCCACAGTAAGTATGTATGTATGTATGTATGTATGTATGTTACAGTCAATGTGTCAACTCAGTCACTAAAATATTGTGAAAATGTTCCGTTCCATTAATGGATTTGACACATGTGGAACACATATAATTATATACTATCTTATGCTCTTATGTATAAATATAATTATATATGATTATGTTTACAGTATGTACAGTTGCTCAAAAGTATCGTAAGCCACGGGGTCGATGTGATTCGAGGCTTTCCGAGCAATGTTACTTGACCTGATTCTGATCTATTGGTAGTACTACATCCGAGACCTTTGAGCATGAATGGTTATATAGTTTTCGAACGATGATAATCCTCCGAGGGCTCAGATCATACATAACATGACTCAGGTGCCAGTCATCAACGGGATCTTACATCGAATGGAGCGAGGAATTATCGAGGAGACATCACAAGATGTGAGAGGTGCTATCACTGCCCTTCACAACGAGGGTATACGTAACGCTGAGATAGCTCGGCCAACTAGGGTGAGCGAACCCACAGTATCACGATGGGTTAAGCGCCATGAAACAACTGGTGCCACACTGAAACTCACAACCACAAATGTCTTATTATAGAAGCGGGAGGTTCTGTTGCCTGTAAGTCCCTTCCTTGATTTTAAACCTTATTTCGGTGTTAAACCAATGCAATTTACTTATTTGTAACATGACAGATCCCATGTAGACCGATATATTGTATATTGTTGTAGTTGTTCACTCTAATATAAAGCACTATTTTCTTAGTTATTCGTCATAAATCCGACATATCGTAAAACAAAGTAGGCATATTGTGAAATCCATTATGAATGAAACTCTTACTACAACGACGTAATGGTGGAATGTCCGTTTTGAGGTCTCCGTCTCAGTTATGTTTTTTCCGAAACACTTCTATTTCACGTATATTTAGTGTTATTGTAATCATCAGTTAGGCTTGTTTACATGTGCCTTGCTTCTACCCAGCACTATACATACATTAATATAGCTTAATGGATTTGTTGTAATATTAAAAATCCTAGTATGCTATACACGGACGACCCTTTCACCCACCAACATCCATCTGTAGCTGTTACTTACGATGACGCACTGGGAATCATATCAAAGCATTTGGTTTAATGTTTCAAATTGTAGTGACTGGAAATGGGGACTGTACGTCCAGTTATGTTTACGGTATATATATATATATACGAATATAATTATGTGTATATGTGTATGTATGTAAAGAGAGAGATAAAGAGATCTACAGTAAGAGAGTCGCACACACACACACACACACACACACACACACACACACACAAAAACACACACAAAACACAAAAAATATCACACGCCCTATTTGTTTACCAGTCAAACTAGAGCCAGCGTTCATACAGGCAGCCGGACGTCAGCCACAGTGAGCGTCAGACATGTTGCTGTCCTTCACATCCAGTGTCCACTAACACAACCCATTAGAAATTTAATGGGATTACCACAACGTGCCGCACCTGGAGGAAAAATGGCACGTTCTGCTGAAATGGTTTATGGTGGTCGAGGCGTCGCTACGGAGAGTGAGAGATAGATATACGGATAGAGATTAGATAAAAGGAAGGTTCAATCCGGTTTTATTATGGGTTTTATTGTGGTTTTTATTATTGTTTTTTTAAGAGCCTCTACAGTATGGGTTTTTATTTTAGAGACTGTGAGAAAGAATAATGGTTTTTTATTGGTATTTAATGGGTTTAATATAAGAGTTTTCAATGGTTTTTCTTTACGTTTTCGTTTTTGGAATCCTTGTGAGATATAATTTGTTTATCACTAATGGGAAACTTTACGATTGGTTTTGGTTTTCTATTCGAATATTGAAGGTTTTTATACGAGGTATCTATTCTAGAAACCTCGATACAGAGGATTTGGTTTGGTTTAATTGACATACAGGAAATAATTGTCTCTGAGTTTTCTATTTTGGAAAGGATAGATGAAAAGTTACGGAGGGAATTACTGTACTTTGTGCGTGGGCCAGTCCGTGTACTCTAGTGATGGCTGAAGTGAATATCGGAATTTGTTGAGAGAGAGTTTCACCCTTGTGCCATTACGTGTGTGTGTGTGTGTGTGTGTGTGTGTGTGTGTGTGTGTGTGTGTGTGTGTGTGTGTTGTACATAGTAACAGATACGAGGGAGGGCCAAACTCATTACGGGTGATAAGAAAGCAGAGACCATTTGTTGTAACAGATAAGAGAATACTACACACACACACCTCCTCTCTCTCTCTCTCTCTCTCATATCAAGACTCATAGACAGACTTGGAACAGAAACAGAACACAAACACAGGTTAAGACACAATAACTTTCCCGGAGGTGAAAATAACTTACCTCAACCTAGATATGACATATATATTTACTAGGAGACAGTACACTCAGCACCTCAAAAGACTGGCCAATAGAGATGAGAAAGTAATGAACTAAATGGACAGTACATGAAAAAAAGATGTTATTGAATTCTGTGGTTGGTTACGTCTCTATTGACTCTGGTTTTGAATGGCTGTAGGTCATAGTTGAGAGGGAATTGTTGTAGGTTGGTTATTGAGAGGGAAATGTTGTAGGTCATAGTTGAGAGGGAAATGTTGTAGGTTGGTTATTGAGAGGGAAATGTTGTAGGTCATTGAGAGGGAATTGTTGTAGGTCATAGTTGAGAGGGAATTGTTGTTGGTCATAGTTGAGAGGGAATTGTTGTAGGTTGTTGAGAGGGAAATGTTGTAGGTTGGTTATTGAGAGGGAAATGTTGTAGGTCATTAGGAGGAATTGTTGTAGGTCATAGTTGAGAGGAATTGTTGAAGGTCATAGTTGAGAGGAGGTTGTTGTAGGTCATATTGAGAGGGAGTTGTTGTTGTGGGTCATAGTTGAGAGGGAATTGTTGTAGATCATAGTTGAGAGGGAATTGTTGTAGGTCATAGTTGAGAGGGAATTATTGTAGATCATAGTTGAGAGGGAATTTAATTTGAAAAACTTTGCATCTTCCTATAAATTTCCTCACCTTGTTAAAGCAGTGTGTGTGTGTGTGTGTGTGTGTGTGTGTGTGTGTGTGTGTGTGTGTGTGTGTGTGTGTGTGTGTGTGTGTGTGTGTAAACCATGTAATGGTAGACATATCTGTTTTACGGATATTAAAGAGAAGCTTCCGTTTATTTTGAACAAAGTTAATTTACACAATAGAGTCGCATATGCTGTGAGTGATAGAGCATCTCTCTCTCTCTCTCTCTCATAACACAGCGTCAACATCTAGTAACAGTTATACAAATAAGTTCAAGCATCACTGTATTTACAAACAACTATTTACTCTTCTCATGAGATCATAAGACAGTTCCCCTTACTTAATATTGAATTATTTTCCCCATTAATGATTGTATTTATGAGTGATTTTTAACTCTAGGTAGAATAAAATATATACTGTATCGTCGTTTGATGGTAAATAATTGATAGTGCTTAGGGAGTGTATTTATATATTGTGTGTGTTGTAATTAGCGTTGGTTGGGTGTGGTGATGGTGGTGGTAGTGATGATTGTGGTGATGGTGATGATGGTGGTGGTAGTGATGATTATGGTGGTGATGATTGTGGTGATTGTGGTGGTGGTGATGGTGGTGGTGATGGTGGTGGTGATGATTGTGGTGATGGTGGTGGTGAGGATTGTGGTGATGGTGGTGGTGATGATTGTGGTGATAATTTCCTCCTGTATCAACGTAAGATTCCTTGAAATTCTGGATTGAGGTTTTGTGTCCTTAAGCTATGAAGAATCAAGACTTATCCTGGACCTCAATTCTGAAAGGGATTCCAAATCTCTTGTCAAACTAGTGATTGTTATGGTTTAGTTAGGTTAGGTCATTGTAGGAAGAGTTTGGTTTGGAGAAAGATTCGGTTGGGTTAGGTTAGGTCAGGTAAATACTCTCACGTCTCACTGAAAAAGTAGAACTAACGCATCAGAGGCTCAGAACACCTGGCCATTATACTGAGTGAGCGTAATACCAAGGAACAATTTCACCGTAATATGAAAGTCAGCTTGTGGAGTCACGCCCACATTAGACATAAATTGCAACTCATTTTATTACGTGTTTGATGTGTGTGTGTGTGTGTGTGTGTGTGTGTGTGTGTGTGTGTGTGTGTGTTCTGTCTAGGCGTGGGGGGGTATTGTACCGCCTGCGGGGACGATAAAACAGAATAGAGGGAGGAGTGGGATGGTGGTTAAGGGTGGAGGGAAGGGTGTAGTGGGGATGTGAGAGGTGTAGTGGGAGGTGAAGGGAAGGGGTGTAGTGGGAGAGGAAAAGTGGAGGAATAGGATAGAGAGGAGAACTGGAGGAGGGGTAGAGAGGTGGGGAGATGGAGGAGTAGAAAGAAAGGGGAGTAATCGTGGGTGTAGAGGGAAGGAGAAAGGGGTGGTGGGGGGTATGGAGGTAGTAAAGGAGGGATGGAGGAGAAAGAGTAGATGGAAGAGAGTATGTAGAACAGGGGGTGAATTAGAGGAGAGGAAGATTGAATGGTTGGGGGGAGGTGAAGAGTAAGGAAGAAGTAGAGGTGGGGAGGCAGGGGGAGGGGAGAGGATTTGAGAGGAGGGATAGTTATATAAGGGGTTTTAGGGATTACCATGAGCTTATTGGGGAGGAGTAGAGTGTAGGGCGGTCACGAGGGAGAGGGACCGGGAAAGGGGGAGAGAAATGAAGAAGGGGTGAGGAGGGAAGTTAGGAGAGAGGAAAAGAAGTGAGTGAGGTAGTGAGGGGAGGGAG